>NC_068383.1:29040885-29085513 GCF_023724105.1 Carassius gibelio | reverse complement strand
GAGCAGATTTGGGCTTGATTTCACTTCATTTGAACAGAAACACTATTTCAACATTACTGGACTCAGAAAGCTGTAAACTGACAATCTTGATCATTGCAGTCCTAACATTAGTTTTTGTGCATATAACTTCTAACACATTAAAAACTGTCTTACAGCATTGCAGAAAACATTGTACTTCATAAGACATAAGCTTGTTTCAGTTTGGCAAGATTGCACTGAATACTGAATGAAACAGCTTTATCTAATAGAGAGAAAAGCTTTTGAGCAGATTTGGGCTTGATTTCACTTCATTTGAACAGAAACACTATTTCAGCATTACTGGACTCAGAAAGCTGTAAACTGACAATCTTGATCATTGAAGTCCTAACATAAATTTTTGTGCATATAACTTCTAAGACATTAAAAACTGTCTTACAGCATTGCAGAAAACATTGTACTTCATAAGGCATAAGCTTGTTTCAGTTTGGCAAGATTTGCACTGAATACTGAATGAAACAGCTTTATCTAATAGAGAGAAAAGCTTTTGAGCAGATTTGGGCTTGATTTCACTTCATTTCAACAGAAACACTATTTCAGCATTACTGGACTCAGAAAGCTGTAAACTGACAATCTTGATCATTGAAGTCCTAACATAAGTTTTTGTGCATATAACTTCTAACACATTAAAAACTGTCTTACAGCATTGCAGAAAACATTGTACTTCATAAGACATAAGCTTGTTTCAGTTTGGCAAGATTTGCACTGAATACTGAATGAAACAGCTTTATCTAATAGAGAGAAAAGCTTTTGAGCAGATTTGGGCTTGATTTCACTTCATTTCAACAGAAACACTATTTCAGCATTACTGGACTCAGAAAGCTGTAAACTGACAATCTTGATCATTGAAGTCCTAACATAAGTTTTTGTGCATATAACTTCTAACACATTAAAAACTGTCTTACAGCATTGCAGAAAACATTGTACTTCATAAGACATAAGCTTGTTTCAGTTTGGCAAGATTTGCACTGAATACTGAATGAAACAGCTTTATCTAATAGAGAGAAAAGCTTTTGAGCAGATTTGGGCTTGATTTCACTTCATTTCAACAGAAACACTATTTCAGCATTACTGGACTCAGAAAGCTGTAAACTGACAATCTTGATCATTGAAGTCCTAACATAAGTTTTTGTGCATATAACTTCTAACACATTAAAAACTGTCTTACAGCATTGCAGAAAACATTGTACTTCATAAGGCATAAGCTTGTTTCAGTTTGGCAAGATTTGCACTGAATATTGAATGAAACAGCTTTCTCTAATAGAGAGACAAGCTTTTGAGCAGATTTGGGCTTGATTTCACTTCATTTGAACAGAAACACTATTTCAACATTACTGGACTCAGAAAGCTGTAAACTGACAATCTTGATCATTGCAGTCCTAACATTAGTTTTTGTGCATATAACTTCTAACACATTAAAAACTGTCTTACAGCATTGCAGAAAACATTGTACTTCATAAGACATAAGCTTGTTTCAGTTTGGCAAGATTTGCACTGAATACTGAATGAAACAGCTTTATCTAATAGAGAGAAAAGCTTTTGAGCAGATTTGGGCTTGATTTCACTTCATTTCAACAGAAACACTATTTCAGCATTACTGGACTCAGAAAGCTGTAAACTGACAATCTTGATCATTGAAGTCCTAACATAAGTTTTTGTGCATATAACTTCTAACACATTAAAAACTGTCTTACAGCATTGCAGAAAACATTGTACTTCATAAGACATAAGCTTGTTTCAGTTTGGCAAGATTTGCACTGAATACTGAATGAAACAGCTTTATCTAATAGAGAGAAAAGCTTTTGAGCAGATTTGGGCTTGATTTCACTTCATTTCAACAGAAACACTATTTCAGCATTACTGGACTCAGAAAGCTGTAAACTGACAATCTTGATCATTGAAGTCCTAACATAAGTTTTTGTGCATATAACTTCTAACACATTAAAAACTGTCTTACAGCATTGCAGAAAACATTGTACTTCATAAGGCATAAGCTTGTTTCAGTTTGGCAAGATTTGCACTGAATATTGAATGAAACAGCTTTCTCTAATAGAGAGACAAGCTTTTGAGCAGATTTGGGCTTGATTTCACTTCATTTCAACAGAAACACTATTTCAACATTACTGGACTCAGAAAGCTGTAAACTGACAATCTTGATCATTGCAGTCCTAACATTAGTTTTTGTGCATATAACTTCTAACACATTAAAAACTGTCTTACAGCATTGCAGAAAACATTGTACTTCATAAGGCATAAGCTTGTTTCAGTTTGGCAAGATTTGCACTGAATACTGAATGAAACAGCTTTATCTAATAGAGAGAAAAGCTTTTGAGCAGATTTGGGCTTGATTTCACTTCATTTCAACAGAAACACTATTTCAGCATTACTGGACTCAGAAAGCTGTAAACTGACAATCTTGATCATTGAAGTCCTAACATAAGTTTTTGTGCATATAACTTCTAACACATTAAAAACTGTCTTACAGCATTGCAGAAAACATTGTACTTCATAAGGCATAAGCTTGTTTCAGTTTGGCAAGATTTGCACTGAATACTGAATGAAACAGCTTTCTCTAATAGAGAGACAAGCTTTTGAGCAGATTTGGGCTTGATTTCACTTCATTTGAACAGAAACACTATTTCAACATTACTGGACTCAGAAAGCTGTAAACTGACAATCTTGATCATTGCAGTCCTAACATTAGTTGTTGTGCATATAACTTCTAACACATTAAAAACTGTCTTACAGCATTGCAGAAAACATTGTACTTCATAAGGCATAAGCTTGTTTCAGTTTGGCAAGATTTGCACTGAATATTGAATGAAACAGCTTTCTCTAATAGAGAGAAAAGCTTTTGAGCAGATTTGGGCTTGATTTCACTTCATTTGAACAGAAACACTATTTCAACATTACTGGACTCAGAAAGCTGTAAACTGACAATCTTGATCATTGCAGTCCTAACATTAGTTTTTGTGCATATAACTTCTTACACATTAAAAACTGTCTTACAGCATTGCAGAAAACATTGTACTTCATAAGGCATAAGCTTGTTTCAGTTTGGCAAGATTTGCACTGAATACTGAATGAAACAGCTTTATCTAATAGAGAGAAAAGCTTTTGAGCAGATTTGGGCTTGATTTCACTTCATTTCAACAGAAACACTATTTCAGCATTACTGGACTCAGAAAGCTGTAAACTGACAATCTTGATCATTGAAGTCCTAACATAAGTTTTTGTGCATATAACTTCTAACACATTAAAAACTGTCTTACAGCATTGCAGAAAACATTGTACTTCATAAGGCATAAGCTTGTTTCAGTTTGGCAAGATTTGCACTGAATATTGAATGAAACAGCTTTCTCTAATAGAGAGACAAGCTTTTGAGCAGATTTGGGCTTGATTTCACTTCATTTGAACAGAAACACTATTTCAACATTACTGGACTCAGAAAGCTGTAAACTGACAATCTTGATCATTGCAGTCCTAACATTAGTTTTTGTGCATATAACTTCTAACACATTAAAAACTGTCTTACAGCATTGCAGAAAACATTGTACTTCATAAGGCATAAGCTTGTTTCAGTTTGGCAAGATTTGCACTGAATACTGAATGAAACAGCTTTATCTAATAGAGAGAAAAGCTTTTGAGCAGATTTGGGCTTGATTTCACTTCATTTCAACAGAAACACTATTTCAGCATTACTGGACTCAGAAAGCTGTAAACTGACAATCTTGATCATTGAAGTCCTAACATAAGTTTTTGTGCATATAACTTCTAACACATTAAAAACTGTCTTACAGCATTGCAGAAAACATTGTACTTCATAAGGCATAAGCTTGTTTCAGTTTGGCAAGATTTGCACTGAATACTGAATGAAACAGCTTTCTCTAATAGAGAGACAAGCTTTTGAGCAGATTTGGGCTTGATTTCACTTCATTTCAACAGAAACACTATTTCAACATTACTGGACTCAGAAAGCTGTAAACTGACAATCTTGATCATTGCAGTCCTAACATTAGTTGTTGTGCATATAACTTCTAACACATTAAAAACTGTCTTACAGCATTGCAGAAAACATTGTACTTCATAAGGCATAAGCTTGTTTCAGTTTGGCAAGATTTGCACTGAATATTGAATGAAACAGCTTTCTCTAATAGAGAGAAAAGCTTTTGAGCAGATTTGGGCTTGATTTCACTTCATTTGAACAGAAACACTATTTCAACATTACTGGACTCAGAAAGCTGTAAACTGACAATCTTGATCATTGCAGTCCTAACATTAGTTTTTGTGCATATAACTTCTTACACATTAAAAACTGTCTTACAGCATTGCAGAAAACATTGTACTTCATAAGGCATAAGCTTGTTTCAGTTTGGCAAGATTTGCACTGAATACTGAATGAAACAGCTTTATCTAATAGAGAGAAAAGCTTTTGAGCAGATTTGGGCTTGATTTCACTTCATTTCAACAGAAACACTATTTCAGCATTACTGGACTCAGAAAGCTGTAAACTGACAATCTTGATCATTGAAGTCCTAACATAAGTTTTTGTGCATATAACTTCTAACACATTAAAAACTGTCTTACAGCATTGCAGAAAACATTGTACTTCATAAGGCATAAGCTTGTTTCAGTTTGGCAAGATTTGCACTGAATATTGAATGAAACAGCTTTCTCTAATAGAGAGACAAGCTTTTGAGCAGATTTGGGCTTGATTTCACTTCATTTGAACAGAAACACTATTTCAACATTACTGGACTCAGAAAGCTGTAAACTGACAATCTTGATCATTGCAGTCCTAACATTAGTTGTTGTGCATATAACTTCTAACACATTAAAAACTGTCTTACAGCATTGCAGAAAACATTGTACTTCATAAGGCATAAGCTTGTTTCAGTTTGGCAAGATTTGCACTGAATATTGAATGAAACAGCTTTCTCTAATAGAGAGAAAAGCTTTTGAGCAGATTTGGGCTTGATTTCACTTCATTTGAACAGAAACACTATTTCAACATTACTGGACTCAGAAAGCTGTAAACTGACAATCTTGATCATTGCAGTCCTAACATTAGTTTTTGTGCATATAACTTCTAACACATTAAAAACTGTCTTACAGCATTGCAGAAAACATTGTACTTCATAAGGCATAAGCTTGTTTCAGTTTGGCAAGATTTGCACTGAATACTGAATGAAACAGCTTTATCTAATAGAGAGAAAAGCTTTTGAGCAGATTTGGGCTTGATTTCACTTCATTTCAACAGAAACACTATTTCAGCATTACTGGACTCAGAAAGCTGTAAACTGACAATCTTGATCATTGAAGTCCTAACATAAGTTTTTGTGCATATAACTTCTAACACATTAAAAACTGTCTTACAGCATTGCAGAAAACATTGTACTTCATAAGGCATAAGCTTGTTTCAGTTTGGCAAGATTTGCACTGAATACTGAATGAAACAGCTTTATCTAATAGAGAGAAAAGCTTTTGAGCAGATTTGGGCTTGATTTCACTTCATTTGAACAGAAACACTATTTCAACATTACTGGACTCAGAAAGCTGTAAACTGACAATCTTGATCATTGCAGTCCTAACATTAGTTTTTGTGTATATAACTTCTAACACATTAAAAACTGTCTTACAGCATTGCAGAAAACATTGTACTTCATAAGGCATAAGCTTGTTTCAGTTTGGCAAGATTTGCACTGAATATTGAATAAAAAAAGCTTTCTCTAATAGAGAGACAAGCTTTTGAGCAGATTTGGGCTTGATTTCACTTCATTTGAACAGAAACACTATTTCAACATTACTGGACTCAGACAGCTGTAAACTGACAATCTTGATCATTGCAGTCCTAACATTAGTTGTTGTGCATATAACTTCTAACACATTAAAAACTGTCTTACAGCATTGCAGAAAACATTGTACTTCATAAGGCATAAGCTTGTTTCAGTTTGGCAAGATTTGCACTGAATATTGAATGAAACAGCTTTCTCTAATAGAGAGAAAAGCTTTTGAGCAGATTTGGGCTTGATTTCACTTCATTTGAACAGAAACACTATTTCAACATTACTGGACTCAGAAAGCTGTAAACTGACAATCTTGATCATTGCAGTCCTAACATTAGTTTTTGTGCATATAACTTCTAACACATTAAAAACTGTCTTACAGCATTGCAGAAAACATTGTACTTCATAAGGCATAAGCTTGTTTCAGTTTGGCAAGATTTGCACTGAATACTGAATGAAACAGCTTTATCTAATAGAGAGAAAAGCTTTTGAGCAGATTTGGGCTTGATTTCACTTCATTTCAACAGAAACACTATTTCAGCATTACTGGACTCAGAAAGCTGTAAACTGACAATCTTGATCATTGAAGTCCTAACATAAGTTTTTGTGCATATAACTTCTAACACATTAAAAACTGTCTTACAGCATTGCAGAAAACATTGTACTTCATAAGGCATAAGCTTGTTTCAGTTTGGCAAGATTTGCACTGAATATTGAATGAAACAGCTTTCTCTAATAGAGAGACAAGCTTTTGAGCAGATTTGGGCTTGATTTCACTTCATTTGAACAGAAACACTATTTCAACATTACTGGACTCAGAAAGCTGTAAACTGACAATCTTGATCATTGCAGTCCTAACATTAGTTTTTGTGCATATAACTTCTAACACATTAAAAACTGTCTTACAGCATTGCAGAAAACATTGTACTTCATAAGGCATAAGCTTGTTTCAGTTTGGCAAGATTTGCACTGAATACTGAATGAAACAGCTTTATCTAATAGAGAGAAAAGCTTTTGAGCAGATTTGGGCTTGATTTCACTTCATTTCAACAGAAACACTATTTCAGCATTACTGGACTCAGAAAGCTGTAAACTGACAATCTTGATCATTGAAGTCCTAACATAAGTTTTTGTGCATATAACTTCTAACACATTAAAAACTGTCTTACAGCATTGCAGAAAACATTGTACTTCATAAGGCATAAGCTTGTTTCAGTTTGGCAAGATTTGCACTGAATACTGAATGAAACAGCTTTCTCTAATAGAGAGACAAGCTTTTGAGCAGATTTGGGCTTGATTTCACTTCATTTCAACAGAAACACTATTTCAACATTACTGGACTCAGAAAGCTGTAAACTGACAATCTTGATCATTGCAGTCCTAACATTAGTTGTTGTGCATATAACTTCTAACACATTAAAAACTGTCTTACAGCATTGCAGAAAACATTGTACTTCATAAGGCATAAGCTTGTTTCAGTTTGGCAAGATTTGCACTGAATATTGAATGAAACAGCTTTCTCTAATAGAGAGAAAAGCTTTTGAGCAGATTTGGGCTTGATTTCACTTCATTTGAACAGAAACACTATTTCAACATTACTGGACTCAGAAAGCTGTAAACTGACAATCTTGATCATTGCAGTCCTAACATTAGTTTTTGTGCATATAACTTCTTACACATTAAAAACTGTCTTACAGCATTGCAGAAAACATTGTACTTCATAAGGCATAAGCTTGTTTCAGTTTGGCAAGATTTGCACTGAATACTGAATGAAACAGCTTTATCTAATAGAGAGAAAAGCTTTTGAGCAGATTTGGGCTTGATTTCACTTCATTTCAACAGAAACACTATTTCAGCATTACTGGACTCAGAAAGCTGTAAACTGACAATCTTGATCATTGAAGTCCTAACATAAGTTTTTGTGCATATAACTTCTAACACATTAAAAACTGTCTTACAGCATTGCAGAAAACATTGTACTTCATAAGGCATAAGCTTGTTTCAGTTTGGCAAGATTTGCACTGAATATTGAATGAAACAGCTTTCTCTAATAGAGAGACAAGCTTTTGAGCAGATTTGGGCTTGATTTCACTTCATTTGAACAGAAACACTATTTCAACATTACTGGACTCAGAAAGCTGTAAACTGACAATCTTGATCATTGCAGTCCTAACATTAGTTGTTGTGCATATAACTTCTAACACATTAAAAACTGTCTTACAGCATTGCAGAAAACATTGTACTTCATAAGGCATAAGCTTGTTTCAGTTTGGCAAGATTTGCACTGAATATTGAATGAAACAGCTTTCTCTAATAGAGAGAAAAGCTTTTGAGCAGATTTGGGCTTGATTTCACTTCATTTGAACAGAAACACTATTTCAACATTACTGGACTCAGAAAGCTGTAAACTGACAATCTTGATCATTGCAGTCCTAACATTAGTTTTTGTGCATATAACTTCTAACACATTAAAAACTGTCTTACAGCATTGCAGAAAACATTGTACTTCATAAGGCATAAGCTTGTTTCAGTTTGGCAAGATTTGCACTGAATACTGAATGAAACAGCTTTATCTAATAGAGAGAAAAGCTTTTGAGCAGATTTGGGCTTGATTTCACTTCATTTCAACAGAAACACTATTTCAGCATTACTGGACTCAGAAAGCTGTAAACTGACAATCTTGATCATTGAAGTCCTAACATAAGTTTTTGTGCATATAACTTCTAACACATTAAAAACTGTCTTACAGCATTGCAGAAAACATTGTACTTCATAAGGCATAAGCTTGTTTCAGTTTGGCAAGATTTGCACTGAATACTGAATGAAACAGCTTTATCTAATAGAGAGAAAAGCTTTTGAGCAGATTTGGGCTTGATTTCACTTCATTTGAACAGAAACACTATTTCAACATTACTGGACTCAGAAAGCTGTAAACTGACAATCTTGATCATTGCAGTCCTAACATTAGTTTTTGTGTATATAACTTCTAACACATTAAAAACTGTCTTACAGCATTGCAGAAAACATTGTACTTCATAAGGCATAAGCTTGTTTCAGTTTGGCAAGATTTGCACTGAATATTGAATAAAAAAAGCTTTCTCTAATAGAGAGACAAGCTTTTGAGCAGATTTGGGCTTGATTTCACTTCATTTGAACAGAAACACTATTTCAACATTACTGGACTCAGACAGCTGTAAACTGACAATCTTGATCATTGCAGTCCTAACATTAGTTGTTGTGCATATAACTTCTAACACATTAAAAACTGTCTTACAGCATTGCAGAAAACATTGTACTTCATAAGGCATAAGCTTGTTTCAGTTTGGCAAGATTTGCACTGAATACTGAATGAAACAGCTTTATCTAATAGAGAGAAAAGCTTTTGAGCAGATTTGGGCTTGATTTCACTTCATTTCAACAGAAACACTATTTCAGCATTACTGGACTCAGAAAGCTGTAAACTGACAATCTTGATCATTGAAGTCCTAACATAAGTTTTTGTGCATATAACTTCTAACACATTAAAAACTGTCTTACAGCATTGCAGAAAACATTGTACTTCATAAGACATAAGCTTGTTTCAGTTTGGCAAGATTTGCACTGAATACTGAATGAAACAGCTTTATCTAATAGAGAGAAAAGCTTTTGAGCAGATTTGGGCTTGATTTCACTTCATTTCAACAGAAACACTATTTCAGCATTACTGGACTCAGAAAGCTGTAAACTGACAATCTTGATCATTGAAGTCCTAACATAAGTTTTTGTGCATATAACTTCTAACACATTAAAAACTGTCTTACAGCATTGCAGAAAACATTGTACTTCATAAGACATAAGCTTGTTTCAGTTTGGCAAGATTTGCACTGAATACTGAATGAAACAGCTTTATCTAATAGAGAGAAAAGCTTTTGAGCAGAGTTGGGCTTGATTTCACTTAATTTCAACAGAAACACTATTTCAGCATTACTGGACTCAGAAAGCTGTAAACTGACAATCTTGATCATTGAAGTCCTAACATAAGTTTTTGTGCATATAACTTCTAACACATTAAAAACTGTCTTACAGCATTGCAGAAAACATTGTACTTCATAAGACATAAGCTTGTTTCAGTTTGGCAAGATTTGCACTGAATACTGAATGAAACAGCTTTATCTAATAGAGAGAAAAGCTTTTGAGCAGATTTGGGCTTGATTTCACTTCATTTCAACAGAAACACTATTTCAGCATTACTGGACTCAGAAAGCTGTAAACTGACAATCTTGATCATTGAAGTCCTAACATAAGTTTTTGTGCATATAACTTCTAACACATTAAAAACTGTCTTACAGCATTGCAGAAAACATTGTACTTCATAAGGCATAAGCTTGTTTCAGTTTGGCAAGATTTGCACTGAATATTGAATGAAACAGCTTTCTCTAATACAGAGACAAGCTTTTGAGCAGATTTGGGCTTGATTTCACTTCATTTGAACAGAAACACTATTTCAACATTACTGGACTCAGAAAGCTGTAAACTGACAATCTTGATCATTGCAGTCCTAACATTAGTTTTTGTGCATATAACTTCTAACACATTAAAAACTGTCTTACAGCATTGCAGAAAACATTGTACTTCATAAGGCATAAGCTTGTTTCAGTTTGGCAAGATTTGCACTGAATATTGAATGAAACAGCTTTCTCTAATAGAGAGAAAAGCTTTTGAGCAGATTTGGGCTTGATTTCACTTCATTTGAACAGAAACACTATTTCAACATTACTGGACTCAGAAAGCTGTAAACTGACAATCTTGATCATTGCAGTCCTAACATTAGTTTTTGTGCATATAACTTCTAACACATTAAAAACTGTCTTACAGCATTGCAGAAAACATTGTACTTCATAAGGCATAAGCTTGTTTCAGTTTGGCAAGATTTGCACTGAATACTGAATGAAACAGCTTTATCTAATAGAGAGAAAAGCTTTTGAGCAGATTTGGGCTTGATTTCACTTCATTTCAACAGAAACACTATTTCAGCATTACTGGACTCAGAAAGCTGTAAACTGACAATCTTGATCATTGCAGTCCTAACATTAGTTTTTGTGCATATAACTTCTAACACATTAAAAACTGTCTTACAGCATTGCAGAAAACATTGTACTTCATAAGGCATAAGCTTGTTTCAGTTTGGCAAGATTTGCACTGAATACTGAATGAAACAGCTTTATCTAATAGAGAGAAAAGCTTTTGAGCAGATTTGGGCTTGATTTCACTTCATTTCAACAGAAACACTATTTCAGCATTACTGGACTCAGAAAGCTGTAAACTGACAATCTTGATCATTGAAGTCCTAACATAAGTTTTTGTGCATATAACTTCTAACACATTAAAAACTGTCTTACAGCATTGCAGAAAACATTGTACTTCATAAGGCATAAGCTTGTTTCAGTTTGGCAAGATTTGCACTGAATACTGAATGAAACAGCTTTATCTAATAGAGAGAAAAGCTTTTGAGCAGATTTGGGCTTGATTTCACTTCATTTCAACAGAAACACTATTTCAGCATTACTGGACTCAGAAAGCTGTAAACTGACAATCTTGATCATTGAAGTCCTAACATAAGTTTTTGTGCATATAACTTCTTACACATTAAAAACTGTCTTACAGCATTGCAGAAAACATTGTACTTCATAAGACATAAGCTTGTTTCAGTTTGGCAAGATTTGCACTGAATACTGAATGAAACAGCTTTATCTAATAGAGAGAAAAGCTTTTGAGCAGATTTGGGCTTGATTTCACTTCATTTCAACAGAAACACTATTTCAGCATTACTGGACTCAGAAAGCTGTAAACTGACAATCTTGATCATTGAAGTTTTTGTGCATATAACTTCTAACACATTAAAAACTGTCTTACAGCATTGCAGAAAACATTGTACTTCATAAGGCATAAGCTTGTTTCAGTTTGGCAAGATTTGCACTGAATATTGAATGAAACAGCTTTCTCTAATAGAGAGACAAGCTTTTGAGCAGATTTGGGCTTGATTTCACTTCATTTGAACAGAAACACTATTTCAACATTACTGGACTCAGAAAGCTGTAAACTGACAATCTTGATCATTGCAGTCCTAACATTAGTTTTTGTGCATATAACTTCTAACACATTAAAAACTGTCTTACAGCATTGCAGAAAACATTGTACTTCATAAGGCATAAGCTTGTTTCAGTTTGGCAAGATTTGCACTGAATATTGAATGAAACAGCTTTATCTAATAGAGAGAAAAGCTTTTGAGCAGATTTGGGCTTGATTTCACTTCATTTCAACAGAAACACTATTTCAGCATTACTGGACTCAGAAAGCTGTAAACTGACAATCTTGATCATTGAAGTCCTAACATAAGTTTTTGTGCATATAACTTCTAACACATTAAAAACTGTCTTACAGCATTGCAGAAAACATTGTACTTCATAAGACATAAGCTTGTTTCAGTTTGGCAAGATTTGCTCTGAATACTGAATGAAACAGCTTTATCTAATAGAGAGAAAAGCTTTTGAGCAGATTTGGGCTTGATTTCACTTCATTTCAACAGAAACACTATTTCAGCATTACTGGACTCAGAAAGCTGTAAACTGACAATCTTGATCATTGAAGTCCTAACATAAGTTTTTGTGCATATAACTTCTAACACATTAAAAACTGTCTTACAGCATTGCAGAAAACATTGTACTTCATAAGGCATAAGCTTGTTTCAGTTTGGCAAGATTTGCACTGAATATTGAATGAAACAGCTTTCTCTAATAGAGAGACAAGCTTTTGAGCAGATTTGGGCTTGATTTCACTTCATTTGAACAGAAACACTATTTCAACATTACTGGACTCAGAAAGCTGTAAACTGACAATCTTGATCATTGCAGTCCTAACATTAGTTTTTGTGCATATAACTTCTAACACATTAAAAACTGTCTTACAGCATTGCAGAAAACATTGTACTTCATAAGGCATAAGCTTGTTTCAGTTTGGCAAGATTTGCACTGAATACTGAATGAAACAGCTTTATCTAATAGAGAGAAAAGCTTTTGAGCAGATTTGGGCTTGATTTCACTTCATTTCAACAGAAACACTATTTCAGCATTACTGGACTCAGAAAGCTGTAAACTGACAATCTTGATCATTGAAGTCCTAACATAAGTTTTTGTGCATATAACTTCTAACACATTAAAAACTGTCTTACAGCATTGCAGAAAACATTGTACTTCATAAGACATAAGCTTGTTTCAGTTTGGCAAGATTTGCACTGAATACTGAATGAAACAGCTTTATCTAATAGAGAGAAAAGCTTTTGAGCAGATTTGGGCTTGATTTCACTTCATTTCAACAGAAACACTATTTCAGCATTACTGGACTCAGAAAGCTGTAAACTGACAATCTTGATCATTGAAGTCCTAACATAAGTTTTTGTGCATATAACTTCTTACACATTAAAAACTGTCTTACAGCATTGCAGAAAACATTGTACTTCATAAGACATAAGCTTGTTTCAGTTTGGCAAGATTTGCACTGAATACTGAATGAAACAGCTTTCTCTAATAGAGAGAAAAGCTTTTGAGCAGATTTGGGCTTGATTTCACTTCATTTCAACAGAAACACTATTTCAGCATTACTGGACTCAGAAAGCTGTAAACTGACAATCTTGATCATTGAAGTCCTAACATAAGTTTTTGTGCATATAACTTCTAACACATTAAAAACTGTCTTACAGCATTGCAGAAAACATTGTACTTCATAAGGCATAAGCTTGTTTCAGTTTGGCAAGATTTGCACTGAATATTGAATGAAACAGCTTTCTCTAATAGAGAGACAAGCTTTTGAGCAGATTTGGGCTTGATTTCACTTCATTTGAACAGAAACACTATTTCAACATTACTGGACTCAGAAAGCTGTAAACTGACAATCTTGATCATTGCAGTCCTAACATTAGTTGTTGTGCATATAACTTCTAACACATTAAAAACTGTCTTACAGCATTGCAGAAAACATTGTACTTCATAAGGCATAAGCTTGTTTCAGTTTGGCAAGATTTGCACTGAATATTGAATGAAACAGCTTTCTCTAATAGAGAGAAAAGCTTTTGAGCAGATTTGGGCTTGATTTCACTTCATTTGAACAGAAACACTATTTCAACATTACTGGACTCAGAAAGCTGTAAACTGACAATCTTGATCATTGCAGTCCTAACATTAGTTTTTGTGCATATAACTTCTAACACATTAAAAACTGTCTTACAGCATTGCAGAAAACATTGTACTTCATAAGGCATAAGCTTGTTTCAGTTTGGCAAGATTTGCACTGAATACTGAATGAAACAGCTTTATCTAATAGAGAGAAAAGCTTTTGAGCAGATTTGGGCTTGATTTCACTTCATTTCAACAGAAACACTATTTCAGCATTACTGGACTCAGAAAGCTGTAAACTGACAATCTTGATCATTGAAGTCCTAACATAAGTTTTTGTGCATATAACTTCTAACACATTAAAAACTGTCTTACAGCATTGCAGAAAACATTGTACTTCATAAGGCATAAGCTTGTTTCAGTTTGGCAAGATTTGCACTGAATATTGAATGAAACAGCTTTCTCTAATAGAGAGACAAGCTTTTGAGCAGATTTGGGCTTGATTTCACTTCATTTGAACAGAAACACTATTTCAACATTACTGGACTCAGAAAGCTGTAAACTGACAATCTTGATCATTGCAGTCCTAACATTAGTTGTTGTGCATATAACTTCTAACACATTAAAAACTGTCTTACAGCATTGCAGAAAACATTGTACTTCATAAGGCATAAGCTTGTTTCAGTTTGGCAAGATTTGCACTGAATATTGAATGAAACAGCTTTCTCTAATAGAGAGAAAAGCTTTTGAGCAGATTTGGGCTTGATTTCACTTCATTTGAACAGAAACACTATTTCAACATTACTGGACTTAGAAAGCTGTAAACTGACAATCTTGATCATTGCAGTCCTAACATTAGTTTTTGTGCATATAACTTCTAACACATTAAAAACTGTCTTACAGCATTGCAGAAAACATTGTACTTCATAAGGCATAAGCTTGTTTCAGTTTGGCAAGATTTGCACTGAATACTGAATGAAACAGCTTTATCTAATAGAGAGAAAAGCTTTTGAGCAGATTTGGGCTTGATTTCACTTCATTTGAACAGAAACACTATTTCAACATTACTGGACTCAGAAAGCTGTAAACTGACAATCTTGATCATTGCAGTCCTAACATTAGTTTTTGTGCATATAACTTCTAACACATTAAAAACTGTCTTACAGCATTGCAGAAAACATTGTACTTCATAAGGCATAAGCTTGTTTCAGTTTGGCAAGATTTGCACTGAATACTGAATGAAACAGCTTTATCTAATAGAGAGAAAAGCTTTTGAGCAGATTTGGGCTTGATTTCACTTCATTTCAACAGAAACACTATTTCAGCATTACTGGACTCAGAAAGCTGTAAACTGACAATCTTGATCATTGAAGTCCTAACATAAGTTTTTGTGCATATAACTTCTAACACATTAAAAACTGTCTTACAGCATTGCAGAAAACATTGTACTTCATAAGGCATAAGCTTGTTTCAGTTTGGCAAGATTTGCACTGAATACTGAATGA
The DNA here is from genome assembly GCF_023724105.1 of Carassius gibelio. Taxonomy (NCBI): domain Eukaryota; kingdom Metazoa; phylum Chordata; class Actinopteri; order Cypriniformes; family Cyprinidae; genus Carassius; species Carassius gibelio. The sequence goes on along the minus strand of NC_068383.1, from coordinate 29,070,039 downwards.
AACAGCTTTATCTAATAGAGAGAAAAGCTTTTGAGCAGATTTGGGCTTGATTTCACTTCATTTCAACAGAAACACTATTTCAGCATTACTGGACTCAGAAAGCTGTAAACTGACAATCTTGATCATTGCAGTCCTAACATTAGTTTTTGTGCATATAACTTCTAACACATTAAAAACTGTCTTACAGCATTGCAGAAAACATTGTACTTCATAAGGCATAAGCTTGTTTCAGTTTGGCAAGATTTGCACTGAATACTGAATGAAACAGCTTTATCTAATAGAGAGAAAAGCTTTTGAGCAGATTTGGGCTTGATTTCACTTCATTTCAACAGAAACACTATTTCAGCATTACTGGACTCAGAAAGCTGTAAACTGACAATCTTGATCATTGAAGTCCTAACATAAGTTTTTGTGCATATAACTTCTAACACATTAAAAACTGTCTTACAGCATTGCAGAAAACATTGTACTTCATAAGGCATAAGCTTGTTTCAGTTTGGCAAGATTTGCACTGAATACTGAATGAAACAGCTTTATCTAATATAGAGAAAAGCTTTTGAGCAGATTTGGGCTTGATTTCACTTCATTTCAACAGAAACACTATTTCAGCATTACTGGACTCAGAAAGCTGTAAACTGACAATCTTGATCATTGAAGTCCTAACATAAGTTTTTGTGCATATAACTTCTTACACATTAAAAACTGTCTTACAGCATTGCAGAAAACATTGTACTTCATAAGACATAAGCTTGTTTCAGTTTGGCAAGATTTGCACTGAATACTGAATGAAACAGCTTTATCTAATAGAGAGAAAAGCTTTTGAGCAGATTTGGGCTTGATTTCACTTCATTTCAACAGAAACACTATTTCAGCATTACTGGACTCAGAAAGCTGTAAACTGACAATCTTGATCATTGAAGTCCTAACATAAGTTTTTGTGCATATAACTTCTAACACATTAAAAACTGTCTTACAGCATTGCAGAAAACATTGTACTTCATAAGGCATAAGCTTGTTTCAGTTTGGCAAGATTTGCACTGAATATTGAATGAAACAGCTTTCTCTAATAGAGAGACAAGCTTTTGAGCAGATTTGGGCTTGATTTCACTTCATTTGAACAGAAACACTATTTCAACATTACTGGACTCAGAAAGCTGTAAACTGACAATCTTGATCATTGCAGTCCTAACATTAGTTTTTGTGCATATAACTTCTAACACATTAAAAACTGTCTTACAGCATTGCAGAAAACATTGTACTTCATAAGGCATAAGCTTGTTTCAGTTTGGCAAGATTTGCACTGAATATTGAATGAAACAGCTTTATCTAATAGAGAGAAAAGCTTTTGAGCAGATTTGGGCTTGATTTCACTTCATTTCAACAGAAACACTATTTCAGCATTACTGGACTCAGAAAGCTGTAAACTGACAATCTTGATCATTGAAGTCCTAACATAAGTTTTTGTGCATATAACTTCTAACACATTAAAAACTGTCTTACAGCATTGCAGAAAACATTGTACTTCATAAGACATAAGCTTGTTTCAGTTTGGCAAGATTTGCTCTGAATACTGAATGAAACAGCTTTATCTAATAGAGAGAAAAGCTTTTGAGCAGATTTGGGCTTGATTTCACTTCATTTCAACAGAAACACTATTTCAGCATTACTGGACTCAGAAAGCTGTAAACTGACAATCTTGATCATTGAAGTCCTAACATAAGTTTTTGTGCATATAACTTCTAACACATTAAAAACTGTCTTACAGCATTGCAGAAAACATTGTACTTCATAAGGCATAAGCTTGTTTCAGTTTGGCAAGATTTGCACTGAATACTGAATGAAACAGCTTTATCTAATAGAGAGAAAAGCTTTTGAGCAGATTTGGGCTTGATTTCACTTCATTTCAACAGAAACACTATTTCAGCATTACTGGACTCAGAAAGCTGTAAACTGACAATCTTGATCATTGAAGTCCTAACATAAGTTTTTGTGCATATAACTTCTAACACATTAAAAACTGTCTTACAGCATTGCAGAAAACATTGTACTTCATAAGGCATAAGCTTGTTTCAGTTTGGCAAGATTTGCACTGAATACTGAATGAAACAGCTTTATCTAATAGAGAGAAAAGCTTTTGAGCAGATTTGGGCTTGATTTCACTTCATTTCAACAGAAACACTATTTCAGCATTACTGGACTCAGAAAGCTGTAAACTGACAATCTTGATCATTGAAGTCCTAACATAAGTTTTTGTGCATATAACTTCTAACACATTAAAAACTGTCTTACAGCATTGCAGAAAACATTGTACTTCATAAGACATAAGCTTGTTTCAGGTTGGCAAGATTGCACTGAATACTGAATGAAACAGCTTTATCTAATAGAGAGAAAAGCTTCTGAGCAGATTTGGGCTTGATTTCACTTCATTTCAACAGAAACACTATTTCAGCATTACTGGACTCAGAAAGCTGTAAACTGACAATCTTGATCATTGAAGTCCTAACATAAATTTTTGTGCATATAACTTCTAAGACATTAAAAACTGTCTTACAGCATTGCAGAAAACATTGTACTTCATAAGGCATAAGCTTGTTTCAGTTTGGCAAGATTTGCACTGAATACTGAATGAAACAGCTTTATCTAATAGAGAGAAAAGCTTTTGAGCAGATTTGGGCTTGATTTCACTTCATTTCAACAGAAACACTATTTCAGCATTACTGGACTCAGAAAGCTGTAAACTGACAATCTTGATCATTGAAGTCCTAACATAAGTTTTTGTGCATATAACTTCTAACACATTAAAAACTGTCTTACAGCATTGCAGAAAACATTGTACTTCATAAGACATTAGCTTGTTTCAGTTTGGCAAGATTTGCACTGAATACTGAATGAAACAGCTTTATCTAATAGAGAGAAAAGCTTTTGAGCAGATTTGGGCTTGATTTCACTTCATTTCAACAGAAACACTATTTCAGCATTACTGGACTCAGAAAGCTGTAAACTGACAATCTTGATCATTGAAGTCCTAACATAAGTTTTTGTGCATATAACTTCTAACACATTAAAAACTGTCTTACAGCATTGCAGAAAACATTGTACTTCATAAGACATAAGCTTGTTTCAGTTTGGCAAGATTTGCACTGAATACTGAATGAAACAGCTTTATCTAATAGAGAGAAAAGCTTTTGAGCAGATTTGGGCTTGATTTCACTTCATTTCAACAGAAACACTATTTCAGCATTACTGGACTCAGAAAGCTGTAAACTGACAATCTTGATCATTGAAGTCCTAACATAAGTTTTTGTGCATATAACTTCTAACACATTAAAAACTGTCTTACAGCATTGCAGAAAACATTGTACTTCATAAGGCATAAGCTTGTTTCAGTTTGGCAAGATTTGCACTGAATATTGAATGAAACAGCTTTCTCTAATAGAGAGACAAGCTTTTGAGCAGATTTGGGCTTGATTTCACTTCATTTGAACAGAAACACTATTTCAACATTACTGGACTCAGAAAGCTGTAAACTGACAATCTTGATCATTGCAGTCCTAACATTAGTTTTTGTGCATATAACTTCTAACACATTAAAAACTGTCTTACAGCATTGCAGAAAACATTGTACTTCATAAGGCATAAGCTTGTTTCAGTTTGGCAAGATTTGCACTGAATACTGAATGAAACAGCTTTATCTAATAGAGAGAAACGCTTTTGAGCAGATTTGGGCTTGATTTCACTTCATTTCAACAGAAACACTATTTCAGCATTACTGGACTCAGAAAGCTGTAAACTGACAATCTTGATCATTGAAGTCCTAACATAAGTTTTTGTGCATATAACTTCTAACACATTAAAAACTGTCTTACAGCATTGCAGAAAACATTGTACTTCATAAGACATAAGCTTGTTTCAGTTTGGCAAGATTTGCACTGAATACTGAATGAAACAGCTTTATCTAATAGAGAGAAAAGCTTTTGAGCAGATTTGGGCTTGATTTCACTTCATTTCAACAGAAACACTATTTCAGCATTACTGGACTCAGAAAGCTGTAAACTGACAATCTTGATCATTGAAGTCCTAACATAAGTTTTTGTGCATATAACTTCTAACACATTAAAAACTGTCTTACAGCATTGCAGAAAACATTGTACTTCATAAGGCATAAGCTTGTTTCAGTTTGGCAAGATTTGCACTGAATATTGAATGAAACAGCTTTCTCTAATAGAGAGACAAGCTTTTGAGCAGATTTGGGCTTGATTTCACTTCATTTGAACAGAAACACTATTTCAACATTACTGGACTCAGAAAGCTGTAAACTGACAATCTTGATCATTGCAGTCCTAACATTAGTTTTTGTGCATATAACTTCTAACACATTAAAAACTGTCTTACAGCATTGCAGAAAACATTGTACTTCATAAGGCATAAGCTTGTTTCAGTTTGGCAAGATTTGCACTGAATACTGAATGAAACAGCTTTATCTAATAGAGAGAAACGCTTTTGAGCAGATTTGGGCTTGATTTCACTTCATTTCAACAGAAACACTATTTCAGCATTACTGGACTCAGAAAGCTGTAAACTGACAATCTTGATCATTGAAGTCCTAACATAAGTTTTTGTGCATATAACTTCTAACACATTAAAAACTGTCTTACAGCATTGCAGAAAACATTGTACTTCATAAGGCATAAGCTTGTTTCAGTTTGGCAAGATTTGCACTGAATACTGAATGAAACAGCTTTATCTAATAGAGAGAAAAGCTTTTGAGCAGATTTGGGCTTGATTTCACTTCATTTCAACAGAAACACTATTTCAGCATTACTGGACTCAGAAAGCTGTAAACTGACAATCTTGATAATTGAAGTCCTAACATAAGTTTTTGTGCATATAACTTCTAACACATTAAAAACTGTCTTACAGCATTGCAGAAAACATTGTACTTCATAAGACATAAGCTTGTTTCAGTTTGGCAAGATTTGCACTGAATACTGAATGAAACAGCTTTATCTAATAGAGAGAAAAGCTTTTGAGCAGATTTGGGCTTGATTTCACTTCATTTCAACAGAAACACTATTTCAGCATTACTGGACTCAGAAAGCTGTAAACTGACAATCTTGATCATTGAAGTCCTAACATAAGTTTTTGTGCATATAACTTCTAACACATTAAAAACTGTCTTACAGCATTGCAGAAAACATTGTACTTCATAAGGCATAAGCTTGTTTCAGTTTGGCAATATTTGCACTGAATATTGAATGAAACAGCTTTCTCTAATAGAGAGACAAGCTTTTGAGCAGATTTGGGCTTGATTTCACTTCATTTGAACAGAAACACTATTTCAACATTACTGGACTCAGAAAGCTGTAAACTGACAATCTTGATCATTGCAGTCCTAACATTAGTTGTTGTGCATATAACTTCTAACACATTAAAAACTGTCTTACAGCATTGCAGAAAACATTGTACTTCATAAGGCATAAGCTTGTTTCAGTTTGGCAAGATTTGCACTGAATATTGAATGAAACAGCTTTCTCTAATAGAGAGAAAAGCTTTTGAGCAGATTTGGGCTTGATTTCACTTCATTTGAACAGAAACACTATTTCAACATTACTGGACTCAGAAAGCTGTAAACTGACAATCTTGATCATTGCAGTCCTAACATTAGTTTTTGTGCATATAACTTCTAACACATTAAAAACTGTCTTACAGCATTGCAGAAAACATTGTACTTCATAAGACATAAGCTTGTTTCAGTTTGGCAAGATTTGCACTGAATACTGAATGAAACAGCTTTATCTAATAGAGAGAAAAGCTTTTGAGCAGATTTGGGCTTGATTTCACTTCATTTCAACAGAAACACTATTTCAGCATTACTGGACTCAGAAAGCTGTAAACTGACAATCTTGATCATTGAAGTCCTAACATAAGTTTTTGTGCATATAACTTCTAACACATTAAAAACTGTCTTACAGCATTGCAGAAAACATTGTACTTCATAAGGCATAAGCTTGTTTCAGTTTGGCAAGATTTGCACTGAATATTGAATGAAACAGCTTTCTCTAATAGAGAGACAAGCTTTTGAGCAGATTTGGGCTTGATTTCACTTCATTTGAACAGAAACACTATTTCAACATTACTGGACTCAGAAAGCTGTAAACTGACAATCTTGATCATTGCAGTCCTAACATTAGTTTTTGTGCATATAACTTCTAACACATTAAAAACTGTCTTACAGCATTGCAGAAAACATTGTACTTCATAAGGCATAAGCTTGTTTCAGTTTGGCAAGATTTGCACTGAATACTGAATGAAACAGCTTTATCTAATAGAGAGAAACGCTTTTGAGCAGATTTGGGCTTGATTTCACTTCATTTCAACAGAAACACTATTTCAGCATTACTGGACTCAGAAAGCTGTAAACTGACAATCTTGATCATTGAAGTCCTAACATAAGTTTTTGTGCATATAACTTCTAACACATTAAAAACTGTCTTACAGCATTGCAGAAAACATTGTACTTCATAAGGCATAAGCTTGTTTCAGTTTGGCAAGATTTGCACTGAATACTGAATGAAACAGCTTTATCTAATAGAGAGAAAAGCTTTTGAGCAGATTTGGGCTTGATTTCACTTCATTTCAACAGAAACACTATTTCAGCATTACTGGACTCAGAAAGCTGTAAACTGACAATCTTGATAATTGAAGTCCTAACATAAGTTTTTGTGCATATAACTTCTAACACATTAAAAACTGTCTTACAGCATTGCAGAAAACATTGTACTTCATAAGACATAAGCTTGTTTCAGTTTGGCAAGATTTGCACTGAATACTGAATGAAACAGCTTTATCTAATAGAGAGAAAAGCTTTTGAGCAGATTTGGGCTTGATTTCACTTCATTTCAACAGAAACACTATTTCAGCATTACTGGACTCAGAAAGCTGTAAACTGACAATCTTGATCATTGAAGTCCTAACATAAGTTTTTGTGCATATAACTTCTAACACATTAAAAACTGTCTTACAGCATTGCAGAAAACATTGTACTTCATAAGGCATAAGCTTGTTTCAGTTTGGCAAGATTTGCACTGAATATTGAATGAAACAGCTTTCTCTAATAGAGAGACAAGCTTTTGAGCAGATTTGGGCTTGATTTCACTTCATTTGAACAGAAACACTATTTCAACATTACTGGACTCAGAAAGCTGTAAACTGACAATCTTGATCATTGCAGTCCTAACATTAGTTGTTGTGCATATAACTTCTAACACATTAAAAACTGTCTTACAGCATTGCAGAAAACATTGTACTTCATAAGGCATAAGCTTGTTTCAGTTTGGCAAGATTTGCACTGAATATTGAATGAAACAGCTTTCTCTAATAGAGAGAAAAGCTTTTGAGCAGATTTGGGCTTGATTTCACTTCATTTGAACAGAAACACTATTTCAACATTACTGGACTCAGAAAGCTGTAAACTGACAATCTTGATCATTGCAGTCCTAACATTAGTTTTTGTGCATATAACTTCTAACACATTAAAAACTGTCTTACAGCATTGCAGAAAACATTGTACTTCATAAGACATAAGCTTGTTTCAGTTTGGCAAGATTTGCACTGAATACTGAATGAAACAGCTTTATCTAATAGAGAGAAAAGCTTTTGAGCAGATTTGGGCTTGATTTCACTTCATTTCAACAGAAACACTATTTCAGCATTACTGGACTCAGAAAGCTGTAAACTGACAATCTTGATCATTGAAGTCCTAACATAAGTTTTTGTGCATATAACTTCTTACACATTAAAAACTGTCTTACAGCATTGCAGAAAACATTGTACTTCATAAGACATAAGCTTGTTTCAGTTTGGCAAGATTTGCACTGAATACTGAATGAAACAGCTTTCTCTAATAGAGAGAAAAGCTTTTGAGCAGATTTGGGCTTGATTTCACTTCATTTCAACAGAAACACTATTTCAGCATTACTGGACTCAGAAAGCTGTAAACTGACAATCTTGATCATTGAAGTCCTAACATAAGTTTTTGTGCATATAACTTCTAACACATTAAAAACTGTCTTACAGCATTGCAGAAAACATTGTACTTCATAAGGCATAAGCTTGTTTCAGTTTGGCAAGATTTGCACTGAATATTGAATGAAACAGCTTTCTCTAATAGAGAGACAAGCTTTTGAGCAGATTTGGGCTTGATTTCACTTCATTTGAACAGAAACACTATTTCAACATTACTGGACTCAGAAAGCTGTAAACTGACAATCTTGATCATTGCAGTCCTAACATTAGTTGTTGTGCATATAACTTCTAACACATTAAAAACTGTCTTACAGCATTGCAGAAAACATTGTACTTCATAAGGCATAAGCTTGTTTCAGTTTGGCAAGATTTGCACTGAATATTGAATGAAACAGCTTTCTCTAATAGAGAGAAAAGCTTTTGAGCAGATTTGGGCTTGATTTCACTTCATTTGAACAGAAACACTATTTCAACATTACTGGACTCAGAAAGCTGTAAACTGACAATCTTGATCATTGCAGTCCTAACATTAGTTTTTGTGCATATAACTTCTAACACATTAAAAACTGTCTTACAGCATTGCAGAAAACATTGTACTTCATAAGGCATAAGCTTGTTTCAGTTTGGCAAGATTTGCACTGAATACTGAATGAAACAGCTTTATCTAATAGAGAGAAAAGCTTTTGAGCAGATTTGGGCTTGATTTCACTTCATTTCAACAGAAACACTATTTCAGCATTACTGGACTCAGAAAGCTGTAAACTGACAATCTTGATCATTGAAGTCCTAACATAAGTTTTTGTGCATATAACTTCTAACACATTAAAAACTGTCTTACAGCATTGCAGAAAACATTGTACTTCATAAGACATAAGCTTGTTTCAGTTTGGCAAGATTTGCACTGAATACTGAATGAAACAGCTTTATCTAATAGAGAGAAAAGCTTTTGAGCAGATTTGGGCTTGATTTCACTTCATTTGAACAGAAACACTATTTCAGCATTACTGGACTCAGAAAGCTGTAAACTGACAATCTTGATCATTGAAGTCCTAACATAAGTTGTTGTGCATATAACTTCTAACACATTAAAAACTGTCTTACAGCATTGCAGAAAACATTGTACTTCATAAGGCATAAGCTTGTTTCAGTTTGGCAAGATTTGCACTGAATATTGAATGAAACAGCTTTCTCTAATAGAGAGACAAGCTTTTGAGCAGATTTGGGCTTGATTTCACTTCATTTGAACAGAAACACTATTTCAACATTACTGGACTCAGAAAGCTGTAAACTGACAATCTTGATCATTGCAGTCCTAACATTAGTTTTTGTGCATATAACTTCTAACACATTAAAAACTGTCTTACAGCATTGCAGAAAACATTGTACTTCATAAGGCATAAGCTTGTTTCAGTTTGGCAAGATTTGCACTGAATACTGAATGAAACAGCTTTATCTAATAGAGAGAAACGCTTTTGAGCAGATTTGGGCTTGATTTCACTTCATTTCAACAGAAACACTATTTCAGCATTACTGGACTCAGAAAGCTGTAAACTGACAATCTTGATCATTGAAGTCCTAACATAAGTTTTTGTGCATATAACTTCTAACACATTAAAAACTGTCTTACAGCATTGCAGAAAACATTGTACTTCATAAGACATAAGCTTGTTTCAGTTTGGCAAGATTTGCACTGAATACTGAATGAAACAGCTTTATCTAATAGAGAGAAAAGCTTTTGAGCAGATTTGGGCTTGATTTCACTTCATTTCAACAGAAACACTATTTCAGCATTACTGGACTCAGAAAGCTGTAAACTGACAATCTTGATCATTGAAGTCCTAACATAAGTTTTTGTGCATATAACTTCTAACACATTAAAAACTGTCTTACAGCATTGCAGAAAACATTGTACTTCATAAGGCATAAGCTTGTTTCAGTTTGGCAAGATTTGCACTGAATATTGAATGAAACAGCTTTCTCTAATAGAGAGACAAGCTTTTGAGCAGATTTGGGCTTGATTTCACTTCATTTGAACAGAAACACTATTTCAACATTACTGGACTCAGAAAGCTGTAAACTGACAATCTTGATCATTGCAGTCCTAACATTAGTTTTTGTGCATATAACTTCTAACACATTAAAAACTGTCTTACAGCATTGCAGAAAACATTGTACTTCATAAGGCATAAGCTTGTTTCAGTTTGGCAAGATTTGCACTGAATACTGAATGAAACAGCTTTATCTAATAGAGAGAAACGCTTTTGAGCAGATTTGGGCTTGATTTCACTTCATTTCAACAGAAACACTATTTCAGCATTACTGGACTCAGAAAGCTGTAAACTGACAATCTTGATCATTGAAGTCCTAACATAAGTTTTTGTGCATATAACTTCTAACACATTAAAAACTGTCTTACAGCATTGCAGAAAACATTGTACTTCATAAGGCATAAGCTTGTTTCAGTTTGGCAAGATTTGCACTGAATACTGAATGAAACAGCTTTATCTAATAGAGAGAAAAGCTTTTGAGCAGATTTGGGCTTGATTTCACTTCATTTCAACAGAAACACTATTTCAGCATTACTGGACTCAGAAAGCTGTAAACTGACAATCTTGATAATTGAAGTCCTAACATAAGTTTTTGTGCATATAACTTCTAACACATTAAAAACTGTCTTACAGCATTGCAGAAAACATTGTACTTCATAAGACATAAGCTTGTTTCAGTTTGGCAAGATTTGCACTGAATACTGAATGAAACAGCTTTATCTAATAGAGAGAAAAGCTTTTGAGCAGATTTGGGCTTGATTTCACTTCATTTCAACAGAAACACTATTTCAGCATTACTGGACTCAGAAAGCTGTAAACTGACAATCTTGATCATTGAAGTCCTAACATAAGTTTTTGTGCATATAACTTCTAACACATTAAAAACTGTCTTACAGCATTGCAGAAAACATTGTACTTCATAAGGCATAAGCTTGTTTCAGTTTGGCAATATTTGCACTGAATATTGAATGAAACAGCTTTCTCTAATAGAGAGACAAGCTTTTGAGCAGATTTGGGCTTGATTTCACTTCATTTGAACAGAAACACTATTTCAACATTACTGGACTCAGAAAGCTGTAAACTGACAATCTTGATCATTGCAGTCCTAACATTAGTTGTTGTGCATATAACTTCTAACACATTAAAAACTGTCTTACAGCATTGCAGAAAACATTGTACTTCATAAGGCATAAGCTTGTTTCAGTTTGGCAAGATTTGCACTGAATATTGAATGAAACAGCTTTCTCTAATAGAGAGAAAAGCTTTTGAGCAGATTTGGGCTTGATTTCACTTCATTTGAACAGAAACACTATTTCAACATTACTGGACTCAGAAAGCTGTAAACTGACAATCTTGATCATTGCAGTCCTAACATTAGTTTTTGTGCATATAACTTCTAACACATTAAAAACTGTCTTACAGCATTGCAGAAAACATTGTACTTCATAAGACATAAGCTTGTTTCAGTTTGGCAAGATTTGCACTGAATACTGAATGAAACAGCTTTATCTAATAGAGAGAAAAGCTTTTGAGCAGATTTGGGCTTGATTTCACTTCATTTCAACAGAAACACTATTTCAGCATTACTGGACTCAGAAAGCTGTAAACTGACAATCTTGATCATTGAAGTCCTAACATAAGTTTTTGTGCATATAACTTCTAACACATTAAAAACTGTCTTACAGCATTGCAGAAAACATTGTACTTCATAAGGCATAAGCTTGTTTCAGTTTGGCAAGATTTGCACTGAATATTGAATGAAACAGCTTTCTCTAATAGAGAGACAAGCTTTTGAGCAGATTTGGGCTTGATTTCACTTCATTTGAACAGAAACACTATTTCAACATTACTGGACTCAGAAAGCTGTAAACTGACAATCTTGATCATTGCAGTCCTAACATTAGTTTTTGTGCATATAACTTCTAACACATTAAAAACTGTCTTACAGCATTGCAGAAAACATTGTACTTCATAAGGCATAAGCTTGTTTCAGTTTGGCAAGATTTGCACTGAATACTGAATGAAACAGCTTTATCTAATAGAGAGAAACGCTTTTGAGCAGATTTGGGCTTGATTTCACTTCATTTCAACAGAAACACTATTTCAGCATTACTGGACTCAGAAAGCTGTAAACTGACAATCTTGATCATTGAAGTCCTAACATAAGTTTTTGTGCATATAACTTCTAACACATTAAAAACTGTCTTACAGCATTGCAGAAAACATTGTACTTCATAAGGCATAAGCTTGTTTCAGTTTGGCAAGATTTGCACTGAATACTGAATGAAACAGCTTTATCTAATAGAGAGAAAAGCTTTTGAGCAGATTTGGGCTTGATTTCACTTCATTTCAACAGAAACACTATTTCAGCATTACTGGACTCAGAAAGCTGTAAACTGACAATCTTGATAATTGAAGTCCTAACATAAGTTTTTGTGCATATAACTTCTAACACATTAAAAACTGTCTTACAGCATTGCAGAAAACATTGTACTTCATAAGACATAAGCTTGTTTCAGTTTGGCAAGATTTGCACTGAATACTGAATGAAACAGCTTTATCTAATAGAGAGAAAAGCTTTTGAGCAGATTTGGGCTTGATTTCACTTCATTTCAACAGAAACACTATTTCAGCATTACTGGACTCAGAAAGCTGTAAACTGACAATCTTGATCATTGAAGTCCTAACATAAGTTTTTGTGCATATAACTTCTAACACATTAAAAACTGTCTTACAGCATTGCAGAAAACATTGTACTTCATAAGGCATAAGCTTGTTTCAGTTTGGCAATATTTGCACTGAATATTGAATGAAACAGCTTTCTCTAATAGAGAGACAAGCTTTTGAGCAGATTTGGGCTTGATTTCACTTCATTTGAACAGAAACACTATTTCAACATTACTGGACTCAGAAAGCTGTAAACTGACAATCTTGATCATTGCAGTCCTAACATTAGTTGTTGTGCATATAACTTCTAACACATTAAAAACTGTCTTACAGCATTGCAGAAAACATTGTACTTCATAAGGCATAAGCTTGTTTCAGTTTGGCAAGATTTGCACTGAATATTGAATGAAACAGCTTTCTCTAATAGAGAGAAAAGCTTTTGAGCAGATTTGGGCTTGATTTCACTTCATTTGAACAGAAACACTATTTCAACATTACTGGACTCAGAAAGCTGTAAACTGACAATCTTGATCATTGCAGTCCTAACATTAGTTTTTGTGCATATAACTTCTAACACATTAAAAACTGTCTTACAGCATTGCAGAAAACATTGTACTTCATAAGACATAAGCTTGTTTCAGTTTGGCAAGATTTGCACTGAATACTGAATGAAACAGCTTTATCTAATAGAGAGAAAAGCTTTTGAGCAGATTTGGGCTTGATTTCACTTCATTTCAACAGAAACACTATTTCAGCATTACTGGACTCAGAAAGCTGTAAACTGACAATCTTGATCATTGAAGTCCTAACATAAGTTTTTGTGCATATAACTTCTAACACATTAAAAACTGTCTTACAGCATTGCAGAAAACATTGTACTTCATAAGGCATAAGCTTGTTTCAGTTTGGCAAGATTTGCACTGAATATTGAATGAAACAGCTTTCTCTAATAGAGAGACAAGCTTTTGAGCAGATTTGGGCTTGATTTCACTTCATTTGAACAGAAACACTATTTCAACATTACTGGACTCAGAAAGCTGTAAACTGACAATCTTGATCATTGCAGTCCTAACATTAGTTTTTGTGCATATAACTTCTAACACATTAAAAACTGTCTTACAGCATTGCAGAAAACATTGTACTTCATAAGGCATAAGCTTGTTTCAGTTTGGCAAGATTTGCACTGAATACTGAATGAAACAGCTTTATCTAATAGAGAGAAACGCTTTTGAGCAGATTTGGGCTTGATTTCACTTCATTTCAACAGAAACACTATTTCAGCATTACTGGACTCAGAAAGCTGTAAACTGACAATCTTGATCATTGAAGTCCTAACATAAGTTTTTGTGCATATAACTTCTAACACATTAAAAACTGTCTTACAGCATTGCAGAAAACATTGTACTTCATAAGGCATAAGCTTGTTTCAGTTTGGCAAGATTTGCACTGAATACTGAATGAAACAGCTTTATCTAATAGAGAGAAAAGCTTTTGAGCAGATTTGGGCTTGATTTCACTTCATTTCAACAGAAACACTATTTCAGCATTACTGGACTCAGAAAGCTGTAAACTGACAATCTTGATAATTGAAGTCCTAACATAAGTTTTTGTGCATATAACTTCTAACACATTAAAAACTGTCTTACAGCATTGCAGAAAACATTGTACTTCATAAGACATAAGCTTGTTTCAGTTTGGCAAGATTTGCACTGAATACTGAATGAAACAGCTTTATCTAATAGAGAGAAAAGCTTTTGAGCAGATTTGGGCTTGATTTCACTTCATTTCAACAGAAACACTATTTCAGCATTACTGGACTCAGAAAGCTGTAAACTGACAATCTTGATCATTGAAGTCCTAACATAAGTTTTTGTGCATATAACTTCTAACACATTAAAAACTGTCTTACAGCATTGCAGAAAACATTGTACTTCATAAGGCATAAGCTTGTTTCAGTTTGGCAAGATTTGCACTGAATATTGAATGAAACAGCTTTCTCTAATAGAGAGACAAGCTTTTGAGCAGATTTGGGCTTGATTTCACTTCATTTGAACAGAAACACTATTTCAACATTACTGGACTCAGAAAGCTGTAAACTGACAATCTTGATCATTGCAGTCCTAACATTAGTTGTTGTGCATATAACTTCTAACACATTAAAAACTGTCTTACAGCATTGCAGAAAACATTGTACTTCATAAGGCATAAGCTTGTTTCAGTTTGGCAAGATTTGCACTGAATATTGAATGAAACAGCTTTCTCTAATAGAGAGAAAAGCTTTTGAGCAGATTTGGGCTTGATTTCACTTCATTTGAACAGAAACACTATTTCAACATTACTGGACTCAGAAAGCTGTAAACTGACAATCTTGATCATTGCAGTCCTAACATTAGTTTTTGTGCATATAACTTCTAACACATTAAAAACTGTCTTACAGCATTGCAGAAAACATTGTACTTCATAAGGCATAAGCTTGTTTCAGTTTGGCAAGATTTGCACTGAATACTGAATGAAACAGCTTTATCTAATAGAGAGAAAAGCTTTTGAGCAGATTTGGGCTTGATTTCACTTCATTTCAACAGAAACACTATTTCAGCATTACTGGACTCAGAAAGCTGTAAACTGACAATCTTGATCATTGAAGTCCTAACATAAGTTTTTGTGCATATAACTTCTAACACATTAAAAACTGTCTTACAGCATTGCAGAAAACATTGTACTTCATAAGACATAAGCTTGTTTCAGTTTGGCAAGATTTGCACTGAATACTGAATGAAACAGCTTTATCTAATAGAGAGAAAAGCTTTTGAGCAGATTTGGGCTTGATTTCACTTCATTTCAACAGAAACACTATTTCAGCATTACTGGACTCAGAAAGCTGTAAACTGACAATCTTGATCATTGAAGTCCTAACATAAGTTTTTGTGCATATAACTTCTTACACATTAAAAACTGTCTTACAGCATTGCAGAAAACATTGTACTTCATAAGACATAAGCTTGTTTCAGTTTGGCAAGATTTGCACTGAATACTGAATGAAACAGCTTTCTCTAATAGAGAGAAAAGCTTTTGAGCAGATTTGGGCTTGATTTCACTTCATTTCAACAGAAACACTATTTCAGCATTACTGGACTCAGAAAGCTGTAAACTGACAATCTTGATCATTGAAGTCCTAACATAAGTTTTTGTGCATATAACTTCTAACACATTAAAAACTGTCTTACAGCATTGCAGAAAACATTGTACTTCATAAGGCATAAGCTTGTTTCAGTTTGGCAAGATTTGCACTGAATATTGAATGAAACAGCTTTCTCTAATAGAGAGACAAGCTTTTGAGCAGATTTGGGCTTGATTTCACTTCATTTGAACAGAAACACTATTTCAACATTACTGGACTCAGAAAGCTGTAAACTGACAATCTTGATCATTGCAGTCCTAACATTAGTTGTTGTGCATATAACTTCTAACACATTAAAAACTGTCTTACAGCATTGCAGAAAACATTGTACTTCATAAGGCATAAGCTTGTTTCAGTTTGGCAAGATTTGCACTGAATATTGAATGAAACAGCTTTCTCTAATATAGAGAAAAGCTTTTGAGCAGATTTGGGCTTGATTTCACTTCATTTGAACAGAAACACTATTTCAACATTACTGGACTCAGAAAGCTGTAAACTGACAATCTTGATCATTGCAGTCCTAACATTAGTTTTTGTGCATATAACTTCTAACACATTAAAAACTGTCTTACAGCATTGCAGAAAACATTGTACTTCATAAGGCATAAGCTTGTTTCAGTTTGGCAAGATTTGCACTGAATACTGAATGAAACAGCTTTATCTAATAGAGAGAAAAGCTTTTGAGCAGATTTGGGCTTGATTTCACTTCATTTCAACAGAAACACTATTTCAGCATTACTGGACTCAGAAAGCTGTAAACTGACAATCTTGATCATTGAAGTCCTAACATAAGTTTTTGTGCATATAACTTCTAACACATTAAAAACTGTCTTACAGCATTGCAGAAAACATTGTACTTCATAAGGCATAAGCTTGTTTCAGTTTGGCAAGATTTGCACTGAATATTGAATGAAACAGCTTTCTCTAATAGAGAGACAAGCTTTTGAGCAGATTTGGGCTTGATTTCACTTCATTTGAACAGAAACACTATTTCAACATTACTGGACTCAGAAAGCTGTAAACTGACAATCTTGATCATTGAAGTCCTAACATAAGTTTTTGTGCATATAACTTCTAACACATTAAAAACTGTCTTACAGCATTGCAGAAAACATTGTACTTCATAAGGCATAAGCTTGTTTCAGTTTGGCAAGATTTGCACTGAATATTGAATGAAACAGCTTTCTCTAATAGAGAGACAAGCTTTTGAGCAGATTTGGGCTTGATTTCACTTCATTTCAACAGAAACACTATTTCAGCATTACTGGACTCAGAAAGCTGTAAACTGACAATCTTGATCATTGAAGTCCTAACATAAGTTTTTGTGCATATAACTTCTAACACATTAAAAACTGTCTTACAGCATTGCAGAAAACATTGTACTTCATAAGACATAAGCTTGTTTCAGTTTGGCAAGATTTGCACTGAATACTGAATGAAACAGCTTTATCTAATAGAGAGAAAAGCTTTTGAGCAGATTTGGGCTTGATTTCACTTCATTTCAACAGAAACACTATTTCAGCATTACTGGACTCAGAAAGCTGTAAACTGACAATCTTGATCATTGAAGTCCTAACATAAGTTTTTGTGCATATAACTTCTAACACATTTAAAAACTGTCTTACAGCATTGCAGAAAACATTGTACTTCATAAGACATAAGCTTGTTTCAGTTTGGCAAGATTTGCACTGAATACTGAATGAAACAGCTTTATCTAATAGAGAGAAAAGCTTTTGAGCAGATTTGGGCTTGATTTCACTTCATTTCAACAGAAACACTATTTCAGCATTACTGGACTCAGAAAGCTGTAAACTGACAATCTTGATCATTGAAGTCCTAACATAAGTTTTTGTGCATATAACTTCTAACACATTAAAAACTGTCCTACAGCATTGCAGAAAACATTGTACTTCATAAGGCATAAGCTTGTTTCAGTTTGGCAAGATTTGCACTGAATATTGAATGAAACAGCTTTCTCTAATAGAGAGACAAGCTTTTGAGCAGATTTGGGCTTGATTTCACTTCATTTGAACAGAAACACTATTTCAACATTACTGGACTCAGAAAGCTGTAAACTGACAATCTTGATCATTGCAGTCCTAACATTAGTTTTTGTGCATATAACTTCTAACACATTAAAAACTGTCTTACAGCATTGCAGAAAACATTGTACTTCATAAGGCATAAGCTTGTTTCAGTTTGGCAAGATTTGCACTGAATATTGAATGAAACAGCTTTCTCTAATAGAGAGACAAGCTTTTGAGCAGATTTGGGCTTGATTTCACTTCATTTGAACAGAAACACTATTTCAACATTACTGGACTCAGAAAGCTGTAAACTGACAATCTTGATCATTGCAGTCCTAACATTAGTTTTTGTGCATATAACTTCTAACACATTAAAAACTGTCTTACAGCATTGCAGAAAACATTGTACTTCATAAGGCATAAGCTTGTTTCAGTTTGGCAAGATTTGCACTGAATATTGAATGAAACAGCTTTCTCTAATAGAGAGAAAAGCTTTTGAGCAGATTTGGGCTTGATTTCACTTCATTTGAACAGAAACACTATTTCAACATTACTGGACTCAGAAAGCTGTAAACTGACAATCTTGATCATTGAAGTCCTAACATAAGTTTTTGTGCATATAACTTCTTACACATTAAAAACTGTCTTACAGCATTGCAGAAAACATTGTACTTCATAAGACATAAGCTTGTTTCAGTTTGGCAAGATTTGCACTGAATACTGAATGAAACAGCTTTATCTAATAGAGAGAAAAGCTTTTGAGCAGATTTGGGCTTGATTTCACTTCATTTCAACAGAAACACTATTTCAGCATTACTGGACTCAGAAAGCTGTAAACTGACAATCTTGATCATTGAAGTCCTAACATAAGTTTTTGTGCATATAACTTCTAACACATTAAAAACTGTCTTACAGCATTGCAGAAAACATTGTACTTCATAAGGCATAAGCTTGTTTCAGTTTGGCAAGATTTGCACTGAATATTGAATGAAACAGCTTTCTCTAATAGAGAGACAAGCTTTTGAGCAGATTTGGGCTTGATTTCACTTCATTTGAACAGAAACACTATTTCAACATTACTGGACTCAGAAAGCTGTAAACTGACAATCTTGATCATTGCAGTCCTAACATTAGTTGTTGTGCATATAACTTCTAACACATTAAAAACTGTCTTACAGCATTGCAGAAAACATTGTACTTCATAAGGCATAAGCTTGTTTCAGTTTGGCAAGATTTGCACTGAATATTGAATGAAACAGCTTTCTCTAATAGAGAGAAAAGCTTTTTGAGCAGATTTGGGCTTGATTTCACTTCATTTGAACAGAAACACTATTTCAACATTACTGGACTCAGAAAGCTGTAAACTGACAATCTTGATCATTGCAGTCCTAACATTAGTTTTTGTGCATATAACTTCTTACACATTAAAAACTGTCTTACAGCATTGCAGAAAACATTGTACTTCATAAGGCATAAGCTTGTTTCAGTTTGGCAAGATTTGCACTGAATACTGAATGAAAAAGCTTTATCTAATAGAGAGAAAAGCTTTTGAGCAGATTTGGGCTTGATTTCACTTCATTTCAACAGAAACACTATTTCAGCATTACTGGACTCAGAAAGCTGTAAACTGACAATCTTGATCATTGAAGTCCTAACATAAGTTTTTGTGCATATAACTTCTAACACATTAAAAACTGTCTTACAGCATTGCAGAAAACATTGTACTTCATAAGGCATAAGCTTGTTTCAGTTTGGCAAGATTTGCACTGAATATTGAATGAAACAGCTTTCTCTAATAGAGAGACAAGCTTTTGAGCAGATTTGGGCTTGATTTCACTTCATTTGAACAGAAACACTATTTCAACATTACTGGACTCAGAAAGCTGTAAACTGACAATCTTGATCATTGCAGTCCTAACATTAGTTTTTGTGCATATAACTTCTAACACATTAAAAACTGTCTTACAGCATTGCAGAAAACATTGTACTTCATAAGACATAAGCTTGTTTCAGTTTGGCAAGATTGCACTGAATACTGAATGAAACAGCTTTATCTAATAGAGAGAAAAGCTTTTGAGCAGATTTGGGCTTGATTTCACTTCATTTGAACAGAAACACTATTTCAGCATTACTGGACTCAGAAAGCTGTAAACTGACAATCTTGATCATTGAAGTCCTAACATAAATTTTTGTGCATATAACTTCTAAGACATTAAAAACTGTCTTACAGCATTGCAGAAAACATTGTACTTCATAAGGCATAAGCTTGTTTCAGTTTGGCAAGATTTGCACTGAATACTGAATGAAACAGCTTTATCTAATAGAGAGAAAAGCTTTTGAGCAGATTTGGGCTTGATTTCACTTCATTTCAACAGAAACACTATTTCAGCATTACTGGACTCAGAAAGCTGTAAACTGACAATCTTGATCATTGAAGTCCTAACATAAGTTTTTGTGCATATAACTTCTAACACATTAAAAACTGTCTTACAGCATTGCAGAAAACATTGTACTTCATAAGACATAAGCTTGTTTCAGTTTGGCAAGATTTGCACTGAATACTGAATGAAACAGCTTTATCTAATAGAGAGAAAAGCTTTTGAGCAGATTTGGGCTTGATTTCACTTCATTTCAACAGAAACACTATTTCAGCATTACTGGACTCAGAAAGCTGTAAACTGACAATCTTGATCATTGAAGTCCTAACATAAGTTTTTGTGCATATAACTTCTAACACATTAAAAACTGTCTTACAGCATTGCAGAAAACATTGTACTTCATAAGACATAAGCTTGTTTCAGTTTGGCAAGATTTGCACTGAATACTGAATGAAACAGCTTTATCTAATAGAGAGAAAAGCTTTTGAGCAGATTTGGGCTTGATTTCACTTCATTTCAACAGAAACACTATTTCAGCATTACTGGACTCAGAAAGCTGTAAACTGACAATCTTGATCATTGAAGTCCTAACATAAGTTTTTGTGCATATAACTTCTAACACATTAAAAACTGTCTTACAGCATTGCAGAAAACATTGTACTTCATAAGGCATAAGCTTGTTTCAGTTTGGCAAGATTTGCACTGAATATTGAATGAAACAGCTTTCTCTAATAGAGAGACAAGCTTTTGAGCAGATTTGGGCTTGATTTCACTTCATTTGAACAGAAACACTATTTCAACATTACTGGACTCAGAAAGCTGTAAACTGACAATCTTGATCATTGCAGTCCTAACATTAGTTTTTGTGCATATAACTTCTAACACATTAAAAACTGTCTTACAGCATTGCAGAAAACATTGTACTTCATAAGACATAAGCTTGTTTCAGTTTGGCAAGATTTGCACTGAATACTGAATGAAACAGCTTTATCTAATAGAGAGAAAAGCTTTTGAGCAGATTTGGGCTTGATTTCACTTCATTTCAACAGAAACACTATTTCAGCATTACTGGACTCAGAAAGCTGTAAACTGACAATCTTGATCATTGAAGTCCTAACATAAGTTTTTGTGCATATAACTTCTAACACATTAAAAACTGTCTTACAGCATTGCAGAAAACATTGTACTTCATAAGACATAAGCTTGTTTCAGTTTGGCAAGATTTGCACTGAATACTGAATGAAACAGCTTTATCTAATAGAGAGAAAAGCTTTTGAGCAGATTTGGGCTTGATTTCACTTCATTTCAACAGAAACACTATTTCAGCATTACTGGACTCAGAAAGCTGTAAACTGACAATCTTGATCATTGAAGTCCTAACATAAGTTTTTGTGCATATAACTTCTAACACATTAAAAACTGTCTTACAGCATTGCAGAAAACATTGTACTTCATAAGGCATAAGCTTGTTTCAGTTTGGCAAGATTTGCACTGAATATTGAATGAAACAGCTTTCTCTAATAGAGAGACAAGCTTTTGAGCAGATTTGGGCTTGATTTCACTTCATTTCAACAGAAACACTATTTCAACATTACTGGACTCAGAAAGCTGTAAACTGACAATCTTGATCATTGCAGTCCTAACATTAGTTTTTGTGCATATAACTTCTAACACATTAAAAACTGTCTTACAGCATTGCAGAAAACATTGTACTTCATAAGGCATAAGCTTGTTTCAGTTTGGCAAGATTTGCACTGAATACTGAATGAAACAGCTTTATCTAATAGAGAGAAAAGCTTTTGAGCAGATTTGGGCTTGATTTCACTTCATTTCAACAGAAACACTATTTCAGCATTACTGGACTCAGAAAGCTGTAAACTGACAATCTTGATCATTGAAGTCCTAACATAAGTTTTTGTGCATATAACTTCTAACACATTAAAAACTGTCTTACAGCATTGCAGAAAACATTGTACTTCATAAGGCATAAGCTTGTTTCAGTTTGGCAAGATTTGCACTGAATACTGAATGAAACAGCTTTCTCTAATAGAGAGACAAGCTTTTGAGCAGATTTGGGCTTGATTTCACTTCATTTGAACAGAAACACTATTTCAACATTACTGGACTCAGAAAGCTGTAAACTGACAATCTTGATCATTGCAGTCCTAACATTAGTTGTTGTGCATATAACTTCTAACACATTAAAAACTGTCTTACAGCATTGCAGAAAACATTGTACTTCATAAGGCATAAGCTTGTTTCAGTTTGGCAAGATTTGCACTGAATATTGAATGAAACAGCTTTCTCTAATAGAGAGAAAAGCTTTTGAGCAGATTTGGGCTTGATTTCACTTCATTTGAACAGAAACACTATTTCAACATTACTGGACTCAGAAAGCTGTAAACTGACAATCTTGATCATTGCAGTCCTAACATTAGTTTTTGTGCATATAACTTCTTACACATTAAAAACTGTCTTACAGCATTGCAGAAAACATTGTACTTCATAAGGCATAAGCTTGTTTCAGTTTGGCAAGATTTGCACTGAATACTGAATGAAACAGCTTTATCTAATAGAGAGAAAAGCTTTTGAGCAGATTTGGGCTTGATTTCACTTCATTTCAACAGAAACACTATTTCAGCATTACTGGACTCAGAAAGCTGTAAACTGACAATCTTGATCATTGAAGTCCTAACATAAGTTTTTGTGCATATAACTTCTAACACATTAAAAACTGTCTTACAGCATTGCAGAAAACATTGTACTTCATAAGGCATAAGCTTGTTTCAGTTTGGCAAGATTTGCACTGAATATTGAATGAAACAGCTTTCTCTAATAGAGAGACAAGCTTTTGAGCAGATTTGGGCTTGATTTCACTTCATTTGAACAGAAACACTATTTCAACATTACTGGACTCAGAAAGCTGTAAACTGACAATCTTGATCATTGCAGTCCTAACATTAGTTTTTGTGCATATAACTTCTAACACATTAAAAACTGTCTTACAGCATTGCAGAAAACATTGTACTTCATAAGGCATAAGCTTGTTTCAGTTTGGCAAGATTTGCACTGAATACTGAATGAAACAGCTTTATCTAATAGAGAGAAAAGCTTTTGAGCAGATTTGGGCTTGATTTCACTTCATTTCAACAGAAACACTATTTCAGCATTACTGGACTCAGAAAGCTGTAAACTGACAATCTTGATCATTGAAGTCCTAACATAAGTTTTTGTGCATATAACTTCTAACACATTAAAAACTGTCTTACAGCATTGCAGAAAACATTGTACTTCATAAGGCATAAGCTTGTTTCAGTTTGGCAAGATTTGCACTGAATACTGAATGAAACAGCTTTCTCTAATAGAGAGACAAGCTTTTGAGCAGATTTGGGCTTGATTTCACTTCATTTCAACAGAAACACTATTTCAACATTACTGGACTCAGAAAGCTGTAAACTGACAATCTTGATCATTGCAGTCCTAACATTAGTTGTTGTGCATATAACTTCTAACACATTAAAAACTGTCTTACAGCATTGCAGAAAACATTGTACTTCATAAGGCATAAGCTTGTTTCAGTTTGGCAAGATTTGCACTGAATATTGAATGAAACAGCTTTCTCTAATAGAGAGAAAAGCTTTTGAGCAGATTTGGGCTTGATTTCACTTCATTTGAACAGAAACACTATTTCAACATTACTGGACTCAGAAAGCTGTAAACTGACAATCTTGATCATTGCAGTCCTAACATTAGTTTTTGTGCATATAACTTCTTACACATTAAAAACTGTCTTACAGCATTGCAGAAAACATTGTACTTCATAAGGCATAAGCTTGTTTCAGTTTGGCAAGATTTGCACTGAATACTGAATGAAACAGCTTTATCTAATAGAGAGAAAAGCTTTTGAGCAGATTTGGGCTTGATTTCACTTCATTTCAACAGAAACACTATTTCAGCATTACTGGACTCAGAAAGCTGTAAACTGACAATCTTGATCATTGAAGTCCTAACATAAGTTTTTGTGCATATAACTTCTAACACATTAAAAACTGTCTTACAGCATTGCAGAAAACATTGTACTTCATAAGGCATAAGCTTGTTTCAGTTTGGCAAGATTTGCACTGAATATTGAATGAAACAGCTTTCTCTAATAGAGAGACAAGCTTTTGAGCAGATTTGGGCTTGATTTCACTTCATTTGAACAGAAACACTATTTCAACATTACTGGACTCAGAAAGCTGTAAACTGACAATCTTGATCATTGCAGTCCTAACATTAGTTGTTGTGCATATAACTTCTAACACATTAAAAACTGTCTTACAGCATTGCAGAAAACATTGTACTTCATAAGGCATAAGCTTGTTTCAGTTTGGCAAGATTTGCACTGAATATTGAATGAAACAGCTTTCTCTAATAGAGAGAAAAGCTTTTGAGCAGATTTGGGCTTGATTTCACTTCATTTGAACAGAAACACTATTTCAACATTACTGGACTCAGAAAGCTGTAAACTGACAATCTTGATCATTGCAGTCCTAACATTAGTTTTTGTGCATATAACTTCTAACACATTAAAAACTGTCTTACAGCATTGCAGAAAACATTGTACTTCATAAGGCATAAGCTTGTTTCAGTTTGGCAAGATTTGCACTGAATACTGAATGAAACAGCTTTATCTAATAGAGAGAAAAGCTTTTGAGCAGATTTGGGCTTGATTTCACTTCATTTCAACAGAAACACTATTTCAGCATTACTGGACTCAGAAAGCTGTAAACTGACAATCTTGATCATTGAAGTCCTAACATAAGTTTTTGTGCATATAACTTCTAACACATTAAAAACTGTCTTACAGCATTGCAGAAAACATTGTACTTCATAAGGCATAAGCTTGTTTCAGTTTGGCAAGATTTGCACTGAATACTGAATGAAACAGCTTTATCTAATAGAGAGAAAAGCTTTTGAGCAGATTTGGGCTTGATTTCACTTCATTTGAACAGAAACACTATTTCAACATTACTGGACTCAGAAAGCTGTAAACTGACAATCTTGATCATTGCAGTCCTAACATTAGTTTTTGTGTATATAACTTCTAACACATTAAAAACTGTCTTACAGCATTGCAGAAAACATTGTACTTCATAAGGCATAAGCTTGTTTCAGTTTGGCAAGATTTGCACTGAATATTGAATAAAAAAAGCTTTCTCTAATAGAGAGACAAGCTTTTGAGCAGATTTGGGCTTGATTTCACTTCATTTGAACAGAAACACTATTTCAACATTACTGGACTCAGACAGCTGTAAACTGACAATCTTGATCATTGCAGTCCTAACATTAGTTGTTGTGCATATAACTTCTAACACATTAAAAACTGTCTTACAGCATTGCAGAAAACATTGTACTTCATAAGGCATAAGCTTGTTTCAGTTTGGCAAGATTTGCACTGAATATTGAATGAAACAGCTTTCTCTAATAGAGAGAAAAGCTTTTGAGCAGATTTGGGCTTGATTTCACTTCATTTGAACAGAAACACTATTTCAACATTACTGGACTCAGAAAGCTGTAAACTGACAATCTTGATCATTGCAGTCCTAACATTAGTTTTTGTGCATATAACTTCTAACACATTAAAAACTGTCTTACAGCATTGCAGAAAACATTGTACTTCATAAGGCATAAGCTTGTTTCAGTTTGGCAAGATTTGCACTGAATACTGAATGAAACAGCTTTATCTAATAGAGAGAAAAGCTTTTGAGCAGATTTGGGCTTGATTTCACTTCATTTCAACAGAAACACTATTTCAGCATTACTGGACTCAGAAAGCTGTAAACTGACAATCTTGATCATTGAAGTCCTAACATAAGTTTTTGTGCATATAACTTCTAACACATTAAAAACTGTCTTACAGCATTGCAGAAAACATTGTACTTCATAAGGCATAAGCTTGTTTCAGTTTGGCAAGATTTGCACTGAATATTGAATGAAACAGCTTTCTCTAATAGAGAGACAAGCTTTTGAGCAGATTTGGGCTTGATTTCACTTCATTTGAACAGAAACACTATTTCAACATTACTGGACTCAGAAAGCTGTAAACTGACAATCTTGATCATTGCAGTCCTAACATTAGTTTTTGTGCATATAACTTCTAACACATTAAAAACTGTCTTACAGCATTGCAGAAAACATTGTACTTCATAAGGCATAAGCTTGTTTCAGTTTGGCAAGATTTGCACTGAATACTGAATGAAACAGCTTTATCTAATAGAGAGAAAAGCTTTTGAGCAGATTTGGGCTTGATTTCACTTCATTTCAACAGAAACACTATTTCAGCATTACTGGACTCAGAAAGCTGTAAACTGACAATCTTGATCATTGAAGTCCTAACATAAGTTTTTGTGCATATAACTTCTAACACATTAAAAACTGTCTTACAGCATTGCAGAAAACATTGTACTTCATAAGGCATAAGCTTGTTTCAGTTTGGCAAGATTTGCACTGAATACTGAATGAAACAGCTTTCTCTAATAGAGAGACAAGCTTTTGAGCAGATTTGGGCTTGATTTCACTTCATTTCAACAGAAACACTATTTCAACATTACTGGACTCAGAAAGCTGTAAACTGACAATCTTGATCATTGCAGTCCTAACATTAGTTGTTGTGCATATAACTTCTAACACATTAAAAACTGTCTTACAGCATTGCAGAAAACATTGTACTTCATAAGGCATAAGCTTGTTTCAGTTTGGCAAGATTTGCACTGAATATTGAATGAAACAGCTTTCTCTAATAGAGAGAAAAGCTTTTGAGCAGATTTGGGCTTGATTTCACTTCATTTGAACAGAAACACTATTTCAACATTACTGGACTCAGAAAGCTGTAAACTGACAATCTTGATCATTGCAGTCCTAACATTAGTTTTTGTGCATATAACTTCTTACACATTAAAAACTGTCTTACAGCATTGCAGAAAACATTGTACTTCATAAGGCATAAGCTTGTTTCAGTTTGGCAAGATTTGCACTGAATACTGAATGAAACAGCTTTATCTAATAGAGAGAAAAGCTTTTGAGCAGATTTGGGCTTGATTTCACTTCATTTCAACAGAAACACTATTTCAGCATTACTGGACTCAGAAAGCTGTAAACTGACAATCTTGATCATTGAAGTCCTAACATAAGTTTTTGTGCATATAACTTCTAACACATTAAAAACTGTCTTACAGCATTGCAGAAAACATTGTACTTCATAAGGCATAAGCTTGTTTCAGTTTGGCAAGATTTGCACTGAATATTGAATGAAACAGCTTTCTCTAATAGAGAGACAAGCTTTTGAGCAGATTTGGGCTTGATTTCACTTCATTTGAACAGAAACACTATTTCAACATTACTGGACTCAGAAAGCTGTAAACTGACAATCTTGATCATTGCAGTCCTAACATTAGTTGTTGTGCATATAACTTCTAACACATTAAAAACTGTCTTACAGCATTGCAGAAAACATTGTACTTCATAAGGCATAAGCTTGTTTCAGTTTGGCAAGATTTGCACTGAATATTGAATGAAACAGCTTTCTCTAATAGAGAGAAAAGCTTTTGAGCAGATTTGGGCTTGATTTCACTTCATTTGAACAGAAACACTATTTCAACATTACTGGACTCAGAAAGCTGTAAACTGACAATCTTGATCATTGCAGTCCTAACATTAGTTTTTGTGCATATAACTTCTAACACATTAAAAACTGTCTTACAGCATTGCAGAAAACATTGTACTTCATAAGGCATAAGCTTGTTTCAGTTTGGCAAGATTTGCACTGAATACTGAATGAAACAGCTTTATCTAATAGAGAGAAAAGCTTTTGAGCAGATTTGGGCTTGATTTCACTTCATTTCAACAGAAACACTATTTCAGCATTACTGGACTCAGAAAGCTGTAAACTGACAATCTTGATCATTGAAGTCCTAACATAAGTTTTTGTGCATATAACTTCTAACACATTAAAAACTGTCTTACAGCATTGCAGAAAACATTGTACTTCATAAGGCATAAGCTTGTTTCAGTTTGGCAAGATTTGCACTGAATACTGAATGAAACAGCTTTATCTAATAGAGAGAAAAGCTTTTGAGCAGATTTGGGCTTGATTTCACTTCATTTGAACAGAAACACTATTTCAACATTACTGGACTCAGAAAGCTGTAAACTGACAATCTTGATCATTGCAGTCCTAACATTAGTTTTTGTGTATATAACTTCTAACACATTAAAAACTGTCTTACAGCATTGCAGAAAACATTGTACTTCATAAGGCATAAGCTTGTTTCAGTTTGGCAAGATTTGCACTGAATATTGAATAAAAAAAGCTTTCTCTAATAGAGAGACAAGCTTTTGAGCAGATTTGGGCTTGATTTCACTTCATTTGAACAGAAACACTATTTCAACATTACTGGACTCAGACAGCTGTAAACTGACAATCTTGATCATTGCAGTCCTAACATTAGTTGTTGTGCATATAACTTCTAACACATTAAAAACTGTCTTACAGCATTGCAGAAAACATTGTACTTCATAAGGCATAAGCTTGTTTCAGTTTGGCAAGATTTGCACTGAATACTGAATGAAACAGCTTTATCTAATAGAGAGAAAAGCTTTTGAGCAGATTTGGGCTTGATTTCACTTCATTTCAACAGAAACACTATTTCAGCATTACTGGACTCAGAAAGCTGTAAACTGACAATCTTGATCATTGAAGTCCTAACATAAGTTTTTGTGCATATAACTTCTAACACATTAAAAACTGTCTTACAGCATTGCAGAAAACATTGTACTTCATAAGACATAAG
>NC_068383.1:28989445-29040385 GCF_023724105.1 Carassius gibelio | reverse complement strand
AGACCACAGGAAACAGATGATTCTTCTGCACAATCTGACTTTGCTGCAGCCTGGAATTGAACTCCTGGTTTCATCTGGTCAGAGGAGAACTGACCCCCCAACTGAAGCCTGGTTTCTCCCAAGGTTTTTTTCTCCATTCTGTCACCGATGGAGTTTTGGTTCCTTGCCGCTGTCCCCTCTGGCTTGCTTAGTTGGGGTCACTTCATCTACAGCAATATCATTGACTTGATTGCGAATAAATGCACAGACACTATTTAAACTGAACAGAGATGACATCACTAAATTCAATGATGAACTGCCTTTAACTATCATTTTGCATTATTGAGACACTGTTTTCCAAATGAATGTTGTTCAGTGCTTTGACGCAATGTATTTTGTTTAAAGCGCTATATAAATAAATGATTGAATGATTGATTGATTGATTGATTGAGGTTTCACGCTCAGGGTTGCCAGATGTCAATGAAAGTGAATTACAGCCAGTTTTTTTCTCCTACACAAGGCCAGTGTGCTATTTCCTGCAACTAAATCTGTGTAAAACCTTCTCAGGTGACGAACTATGATAAATCCAAACATGTTGTTTGTGACTGCAAAATAAATACATGTACAAAAACTCTGTGTCTAGAAATTTAGAACAACACTGATTTATAATCATGATTAGAACACATAAACACAATTATTTTGCTCAGTTTGTCATTACCCTACACTCTGACATAGCTTGAAATAAAAGAATATGAGAAAATTACATTTTGTGGCATTTTCTTGTGTTGTGTCCACTGAATGAGGTCAGAGAGGTCACAGCTGAGCAAATGGTTTTAAAGAACAAGCTTCCTCATTCATACAAACCCATGGAAGAGGAGAAAAAAAAAACTTCCAAGAATAAGAGATGAGGGTTTCTCAAGAACATAAAAAACCTGAGGACCGTTACACAGTTACAGTAACACAACGGGCTGTGTTTGTCTGGGTGTGTGTGCCATGGGCGACCCCATCCCGAGTACTGTAGTCATGCCACAAAAACACAGCACTACAGGATGTATGGGTATTGGGTAGGCAAGGCAAAGTCATGTGACGGGTGATGGCAGGTTGCCTAAGGTCAGTATGTTAATAACACTGACTGACCTACAGTGCAGTTTCACTGAACTGAATCCGGCACTGGAACTGGATTTGCTGGTTAGGAAGTGTAAGGATTATCTTTGATTAGAATAATTACAGCAGCAGCAGGGCTAATATCGCATGAGTCAGCATGTAAACTAAAGCACTCATGACAGACGCGCTCACACATCACCTCTTGTGTGAGCATGTCTGTCATGAGTGCTTTCGGTTTATGTACTTAAGCCAATGCAAGTTTGAGCTATTGCTTCAAGCAAGAGGCAAAACAAGAGGTTTTGAGAGAGTTTTAACAAAGGAGGCAAAGTCTTACTATTTAAACACTCTGAATGTGAACATCATATTTTAGAAAAGCGCTGTTATCATGGAGAATTTTAATCTTAAAGACAAAGGACTGTAAATTCTAAGAGCAGCATGATTAAGGCTGTTCAAACTGCACATGATTTCAAGATCAAAATATCATAAATCATAACAGTGCGATCACGAATCTTGAGTGATAGTGAAACTAAAAAATTATTGTGCATTCAAAAAGGGGCAGGGCCAGGGGGGGCATTACGATGGCATCGTCTATCGGCCCAACACTAGTGTGCACTAGGATGGGTTAAATGCAGAGCATAAATTCTGAGTATGGGTCACCACACTTAGCAACACATCACTTCACTTTGACCTTCAGTAACTCTGGGAGAGTGTTGCTCAACTCGTCTCTACATACTCTAAATATATAGTGAAAGGGTAAACTAGCAAAAGCAAGAAAAACTAGTTCCAAATGTATCAGAACAGTTACTGAGAATTTGCCGTAGGCACCACTGTATTAACTGCATATGTACAGTAAACACACACTGCCACCCATGGAGTGTGAAGTGTAAGTAAGATGTTTTAAATGATTATTTAAACTAAGAACTACAATTCGATGTGTATTTAAGTGACTTTGGTTGGAACAAAATATACAGGTTGTACGTTTTAACACTAGCACAGTAACACGAAGAGCAGATACAAATTTACATTTGTGTAGTTTATGGGGGAAAAAACTATTGGAAATAACTATGTTACAGTTATGTCACCTAAGCCTGCCGCCTTATGAAATGTTCTGCCTGTGTTTCGTGAATAAGGAAGGCCCAATGACTAGGATGGCATACCTCTTTTGGTAAAGACATTAGACGATTCCGATCACAGTTGAAGTTGGACAGTTTCTTTAGTTTTCCAATACTTCTTGGCAAACTCTGGAGAGAAAAACAAAACAAAAGGAGAGATTTATCTTATAAAATGCATATGACCAATGATAAGACTACATGACAACTCTAATGAGCAAGCCAAGGTTTTTTTAAGGGTTTTATGGACCTGATCATTATGGATCAGGTGCTGTAACTTACCACCAATTGGTTTTCTGTCAGCACTAGTTCTGTCAGGCTTTCACAGTTGCCTATGCTCTCCGGCAGATGGACTAATCTGTTTTGATCTGCTTTCAATATTGAAAGCCGTCTTAATTTTCCTAAGGGAAAGCATACATTACAGAATAATTACTGCATAAAACTAAAACTCACAGCTCACTATTGTGCGCTTTTAACAACAACAGTGGATCAGTAGGTTAACCACAAGTACAACAGTTCAATTAATATAAGCTCTGCTTTATTTAAAAGAAAAAACTAACTCCATCCATCTCCAAGGACAACAACCAAACAGAAGCACACATAAACAGACACACAGGCAATGCAGTTTGTAGTTGGGTCCTGAACACTGACCTAAGCTCTCCGGCAGCATGTCTATGAGGTTCTGGGACACCAGGAAGTCAGTGAGGGAGAGGAGGTTCCCCATCTCCTCTGGGAGGTGCTCTATCTTGTTCTCAGATACATCCAGACAGGTAAGGCTTCTCATACTCCCCAGCTCCTGAAGCAGAGAAAGTGTACATATATAGGAAGACGAGTAGCTCGTGCTTGATTAATAAAGAACAATAATAAATATCGAGTTCAAATCAAGTGTAAAATAATGTAAAGGAGCATAATACATGTCTGATGCAGTCAAACATGTTTACAAAATCTATGCAGGAGAACAAGTGTGGTTACCGATCCGACAGTCCGATAGACTGACAGTTTTTGAAAATGAAATCAACAGGATATGTGAGAAATACTTTACCGGTGGTAGTTCAGACAGCTGGTTTCCGTCCAGCCACAGGTCTTTCAGACTGACAAGACAGCCTATTGTCTCAGGCTGCAAGAAAACAAGTTTGACAGAGTTCAGATGGAGCAGTGAGAACAGCAGGTCACTGTTACCGACATGCACAAGAATGCAGGCCAATGCAAAAAATGTGTGAAATGGCATTCCGAAGTAGCCTGTATTAAGTCCAGCCTCTGTCAAACATTCATGGAAACAAGGGTTGTAGTCTTGGACAAACAGTCCATGACCACTGTTTGAATCTCAAGAGACTGACCGAAAACATGTAACATAAAGTAACATATAAAGTATCCTTCTGAAATTGTGTGAAGGAATTTCATATAATAAAAACTGTCCGTAATCCATTTTCCTTTTTAATAGAGATGACTATTATTCTGAGCCCCAGTAGTATTTAACTGCATGTCCTAATGAATGATGCAATAAAACCATTAATATAAAAGTTGCTATTTGTTTGTAGGGAGTTTTTGTTGCATAAAAGGTAAATCTATAATAATGAATCTATAATCTTAGAAATTGTGATTGTTTTATTATGCAATTACCACATATAGTATAGACCAAAAGTTTGGACACACCTTCTCATTCAAAGAGTTTTCTTTATTTTCATGACTATGAAAATTGTAGAGTCACACTGAAGGCATCAAGGGCTATTTGACCAAGAAGGAGAGTGATGGGGTGCTGCGCCAGATGACCTGGTCTCCACAGTCACCGGACCTGAACCCAATCCAGATGGTTTAGGGGTGAGCTGGACCGCAGACTAAAGGCAAAAGGGCCAACAAGTGCTAAGCATCTCTCGGGGAACTCCTTCAAGACTGTTGAAGACCATTTCAGGTGACTACCTCTTGAAGCTCATCAAGAGAAAGCCAAGAGTGTGCAAAGCAGTAATCAAAGCTAAAGGTGACTACTTTGAAGAACCTACAATATGACATATTTTCAGTTGTTTCACACTTTTTTGTTATGTATATAATTCCACATGTGTCAATTCATAGTTTTGATGCCTTCAGTGTGAATCTACAATTGCCATAGTCATGAAAATAAAGAAAACTCTTTGAATGAGAAGGTGTGTCCAAACTTTTGGTCTGTACTGTAGTCAAAACTAACATTGTGGCATCCCTACTCTAAATTTACGTACATATTTCATGAGACCCAATGTCTTTATGCAAAATAACCATCTTGAATTTGGGATGAAACATGATGCCTTCTTCATATTCAGCCCAATAATCTGATAAAGTTTCAGAGACGGCGTGACAGCTGACTTATACAAAACCTTGTGCAGTCAAAGTCATTATTATTGTTATTAGTCCATTTATAGCTAGTCATGAAAATCTTCTCAACACTTACCAAATTATACAGTTCATTGCTTCCAACATCCAGTTCTTCAAGTTTCTGAAGCTGAGACAGAGACCTGAGAGAAACATAAATGGAATACATATGAGTTTTCTTTTGCCTTACACACACACACACACACACACACACAGCGTCAGGAGGCGTACACTTACTCTGGTAAAAATGTCAGCAAGTTCTCTCGGAGTTCCAGTGATACCAAGTGACAGAGGCTAGATGAAAGATAGAAACATTGCACAATCTTAAGTACTGTATAATGTTATATTTAAACCATTACACATTTTGAGCAGTAGATCATTTTGTATTTTCTGAATTTAATTTGCATTTCAGGGCCACCATACATGTCATTAAGAGAGATGGTACTTCTTATTTTATTTGAGTAACATTCACCACACAAAGCTTACTCCATGTCCACATAAAGATCATTAAATGATATCATGCCTCAACCATAAGCACATATACAGTCAGAATTTGAAATAAGTTAAAAGAAGTCTTCTGCTCACCAAGGCTGTATTTATTTGATCACAAATACAGTAAGAAGAGTAATATTTGGAAATATTTTTACAAAGTAAAATAACTTTTAAATGTAAATATATTTTAAAAAATGTAATTTATTCCTGTGATCAAAGCTGAATTTTCAGGATAATAACTCTAGTCTTCACTATCATGATCCTTCAGAAATCATTCTAGTATACTTATTTGCTGCTTAAGAAACATTCCTGACTATTATTAATGTTGAAAACAATTGTACTACTTCATATTTTTGTGTAAACCAAGACACATTACTATTCAAAAGTTCTAAGTAACCAATGCAAACTCCACCAGAAATGTCTACTCGTTTTCGGGCAAAAAAATAATATGCACAGAGATAAAGTTCATCTATCCGCTGACAGAGAGAAGGGAAGTACACTCAACACACATCCTGAGATAGGAATCACAATCTTCCAGCGCATGCTCACTGCTCAGAGCCTCACAAGTGGGGCAGTGACATCTCAGTTTATTTATTTCAGGGCTTCCTGCTATTTAAAACCTGATTTGGTTTTAAAAACAATAACTAAACCAAGTAAAGTAACAGTCAAGCAGAGGGCAAGAGGACTTCCCTGTTCAAACTGAACACAAGCCAGTAATTCAGAGACAAAACCACTCACGTTTCTACACAAACAGCTTTCAAGGTTAAAGGGTTTCAAAACAAAAATGGAAAAAGTAAGATGAAAGAAGAAATGTGATTTGACCTCTACAGTCAGTCACAGGGACGACTTGACTTAGAAAACAGGAAATGCTGCAATTTGTCACTATAACTCCACGAACATTTAATCAACCCGGAGAACGGACAAGAGTTCAACACGCTTTCAAATGTCTGGAGCTCAAGGCTATACAGACAGCTAAAGTCACACAAACATTAATCAGGTTTGTCTCCTGAAATGAAAACGGAGAGAAAAAAAAAGAGGATTAGTTTTCAAGGCAGCAGCGAATGGAGTATTTCAGTCTTTGAATTCTGCAGTAATAACTGTCTGCAATCACTCGTAGTGTCTCATTACTGCACATTAATGTTTTCATTTGCTAATCGAAAAAATGATCAACCAAATGTGCATATGTGTGACTGAGCTGACTATAGTATGCTGACTGAGAGGATGCAATGAGGAGAGATGTCAGCTAAAAGATCACAAGAACCCTCTGGAATTGAGCTCTATACTAATATCTGCTCATTGAGAAAACATCTCTGCCTCACTGAGCCAGATAAACCAGCGACATTTCCTCTTTCAGGCATTATGCTTGTGTTTAAGGTAAGGCAAGTACAAATTCATCCACAATTCTCTTAATGCCCTCATATATTTTACTTTCTTTTACAGGCAGTACAACAAATACTACCATGAAAAAAAAGTGCCATTGCATTTTTATTTTTAGTATAATGAAAATAATGGCAATGCAAAGAAAGAAAGAAAAATATCCTTAATTTCCTTTAAGTAAACTGTAATATCTTACTTCTTTAATAGTAATTATAATATTGATCACATATTTGATAATGTGTCAAATCACAAAAACAAATATTACAAAAATACTGAATACTGGAGCAGAAATGTGGAGACATTTTTGCATTTTTATTAACATTTAGTGTGTGATTAAAACAACCATAATCGACATACAGAAATCATTTCATCACACCAGCAACAGTGAAAGATGAACATCAGACTAGTAAAGGTTCGAGACAAACAACACTTAAATACTGTCAAGATGTTTAACAGTAGTTAGTCTCCCAGTCGATTAACTTCTCACTGGTCATGAACAGACTAGCCTTGCCATGTCATGAATTTACATTATTTTTCTAGGAACTTTCTAAAGGTTCAGATTGCAAAAGACTGCCATAGAGCTGTGAGATAGAGGGCCGACAGGCACGGAAGAGGAAATTACACAGGAAATGAAGAAAGCTGTGGAAAAGAAAACAAAAAAGGTACCCAGACGTTTCCCAGATTTCAATCTGAAAGAAGTCCAAGTTACTGCAGAGACAATGGTGAGAGGTGATATGAACATCCACTGGAATAACAGGCCGAGCCACTCACATGAACGCTGGACTGTTTTTAGGAAACACTGTCATTCTGGAGACAAACTGCGTCATGGAGTACTCACCAGAAACCTCTGACTGTGAGTCAAAAATCTCCCTGAGGATAAATGCTATTACCAAAATCTGAAAATGTGAAATCAATCGTCTGAAATTAGACTACTGGTTTTAGTTGTTCTGATATCGTATCAAGTCATGGGATAATTAGTCGATTACTGCAGCCATCTCAGCTGCTCATGAGTGTCCTACAACAGCAACACAGAGAAGACAGACTTCACAGCTAGGGTGGATAAAGGGAATCAAGTCAGCCCAGTTTCCAACTGTAATCTACTGATCACAAGATCATCTGAGAATCTCGTCATAGATCAAACCCTGCTGATATCACAAGACAACGTATCCCTCTAAATACTGCAAACAAAAAGCAGACTATCTGGTCTACATACAAAAACTAACTGGGAAAACAAGAGGAGAAAAAACACTTACTTTCCAATGTTTTCTGGAAGTACTTGTAAAGCAATGTCATTGATGGAAAGGCATGTTAAATTGCGTAATTCTGTAAAGCTTTCTGGCAACCTGAAACAAAACAAAAACAAACATATAACTCACAGTTGGCACAGGGAAAGACAAGAGAATTACTGCGAAAGTGCTCTGGCGGACAGGTGAACGAACAGATGGAGGAGTGAATCATGAACATGGTCATGCCAGCAAAACATGATCACTCACTATTGAACCAAACAAATCATTGCTAACAAGATAGTTGTGCCAGTAAACTAAAGCTACACCATATGGTTGTGCGATACAAAACAACCAGAGAATACAGAAGCACTCAAGCACTGCTTAACATGCAGCAAAATGGGGGAACAAATTGGCAAAGTGGGCCAAAGTGGATCCAGTGCTAATGCATAACGCATGACCTGTCAAGCACAACACAGCTATTAGGATATCGTCAATAAACCGCAGAGATGCTGTCAACGTATCTGTGCTGTAATAGACATGCAATTAAGACATGCCAGTGTAGTCTACTCAGAATTTCAAATAGATAAAGTACATATGCTTCTCTTTGATTAAAAAAAGTACTTAACTTCACTACAAACTAATAACAAAAATGAGGATAACTACAGAAGCAAATTTAAGTGTGATATATTTTTAATTATACTACAAACTATAAATATTTATCTCACAAAACATTATAATTAGGGCAACAGCAGCAAAGCTGAACAAAACTGTAGTTAATTTAGATAATCTGAAAACAGCAGTACTTTAGTAAATATTTGACTGGTTTTCAGCATTTCTTCATTATAAAACGTGTCAGCAATTATACAGGATCAGAACATCACACAAAAGCTGAAATGCACAATTACCTTGTCAAAGGATTTCCACTAAAATCTGCTACTTGGAGGGTTTTACAATATGAAATGCTCTCAGGGAGTTCCATAATGTCTGTGAGAGAGAGAAAAAAAAAACAGAAGAAACAGATTTAATCCACGTACAACAATAAAACCCTTGCTCTTGTCGAAATGATGGGTTCAAACATATGCCTATATTAAGATGCTTTCCTTTGACCACATTTTAAGCTAGCATAGCATGCGTCCATTACAGAAACATGCAAGATGGCATTAAAAGTCTAAAAGTGCTATGCATTTTTATACTAGAAGAGCGCTGCGTTGTCAGTGTAATGTTAATGCAACCCTTTACTGGAATCAGCTGTGAGTTGAGTATTCTTCAAGGAAGGAGTGCTATAGAGGTCATGGTTCCGGATGGATTTTTCCCATAGGAACTGCGATTTAAAGATGTCTACCATATATAATAGTGATATTACAGAGTATTCTGAGAGTAGAGGGAAATTTGCACTGCATCACTGGAGCGCCCGGGCCACTTAAGTGTTCTTCTGCAGCAATTTCCTTATCGTGATTCTCTGATTGCTGAACATTTCCGGATAATTCCGTTTTTCAACCAGGAATTCCACTGTTAAACATGATTAATTTAAAATTCAGTTGAAGTAAAGCTGGCTGATGGTTTCAACAAAAGCATGCATCACTGATTAACAACATCGTAGCTCCCAGTACGTTTGTCTTTATTAAGTTAATGTTCAAAATCAAGTGCCATACGAAGAAATTTAATTACATTTATACTTGTAGAATATGAAGCATTTGTTGCTGTAAATCCTTTACAGGTTCCATTTCAGATGCTTCTATACAAGATACCAAGCTATGTAGAAAGCAAGGTAGCATAAAGGGGTTTGGAACAAAGCCAGTATTTCAATCATTTATGTGCTTGCCATAAAAATGGTGCTTTAACTAAGAGAGATCAGAGTTCAACTTTAATATGATGTCCATTTATAAGGGAGGAACCATGGCAAGACAGTGTGTAAACACAAAAAGAGCATAAACCATGAAATGAAAACTGAAAAGTCATTTACAGTAGGCTATACATGCTCACGACTACAAACCAGAATGCATTTCTTTCTTCTATATCAGAGTCCAAACAACATTCAACCCACTTTAAATATATGGCACAATTTATGCAAAATATCTTCTATACTGTATAGAAGAAGAAATAAAGTCCAAAAAATGTAGAAAGAGATGCAGGAGATTAAATGGGGACATATTTTTTTTTTTTTTTTAATATCACTTTAAGAAAGATACATGCCACACAAACCATGAAATCTACTTTTAAAAATGCCACTTAATTAAAAACAGTAAAAATAGCTGAAACAATAACTGAAATGTGTGCGTGGAGATTCTGCGATCCAGGCTGGGGATAACTGTGAAGGATGCTGAAATGTTGTATGTAATTGTGGAGCACAGAAACCCAGCTTCTGGAATAAGCGTGTGGGAAGAACAAGACACGGGAGGCCAAAGTCTCTCACAGACAAGTAAAGTAATTAAACAGTGGTCTGATAAACCAAAGGGCTTCTTACCATTTCGAGAGATGTCTAGCTCTACGAGCTGGTTGAAGTTAGCAATATCTCCCGGCAGCCGCTGGATCTCATTGTCACTTAGGCCAAGTATTCTCAGCTTAGTCAAATTGAAAAATGGCTGAAAGAGAGTAAGAAACACCAATTAATTGCTACTGCAGTTTGAATAAGTATATGTATAATACATATTTTGCCAATGCAGTTATTCCTTACATACAAAAAAGCACAGTAAATACTGCTGAAAACGTAACGAAAGTACACTAATATGCCAATTCCAAACATAGTGTTACGGAGGATTATGGGTAATTCTGAGGCTGTACTGATTCACAGTACTGATTTTGAGTACCATGACTGACGAGAGGAAAAAGGTGCATTTGAAGCACCCCATAAAACAGCACAGTCAGAGAGACAGCAGAGCCCAAAACAAACAAACATCTCTTCAGCTGTGATTGTTAGAGCCTCACCGTTATGGTTTTTTTTTTTTTTTGGGCGGGGGGGGGGGGGGGCTGATACCAATATTAGGTAGTAAAAAATGCTGATATAAATATATCATCCAATATTCTTTGTGTTTATTATAGTACAATACAGGGGTGCTCCGATCAGTATTTTTGAGGCTCATCACTCATCACAGATAGCAGTATCTGCCGATCCGATCACAGATACTGATCTTTTTAAAGCCTTCATTTTCTCATGTAGAATTAATTATAGTGTAGTATTTTTTTATTTGTTATGAGGGGTAGAGGGGCACCATTTTTTCAAAAATATATATTAATCTCACCTAAAACAATGATCATGAACAGTATTTTTGTTATTACAATTATGTGATTGTTGCACAATACACCATACAGCTCTCTTATAGTGCAGACCCAATGCATTTTAAAGCCATCTTCATTTTGAAAGTGAGCGCATGGTGATTCATTCAAGCCTTTTGTGAAATTAGGTCATGTTTTCTCCCTTTTTCTCCAAACCGCGAGAAACGCCAGTCTCCCTTTTTTGCAGAATGCGATATATCCGCTCAACCAATCACAGCACACCATTCCATGCACCCTAGACAGTAATGGCGGCGCTTTGAATACACCCGTCATCCTAGTTGTCCTCATTTACTTTGTACTTTGTGAACAACAAACAAGGACTGCATTATAAATCTCATGTGATTGTCATGCACACGATTAATCAGGAAAAGCCAGTTCTGTGATTAATAGTACCGGTAAATCTCCATCACGTTCTTTCAGATGGAAATTATTCAGATGCATTTAATACACAGAGCCGTAGATCACTGACAAGCTGTCTTATAATGTTCATTAGATGAATAACATTCATTTATGAATACGATATTGCGTAGCTTAGTGTTAGTGTTTTTATTAATGCCATTTATGTTTTTGGACAGCACATAGCTCTAGTCAACTAAATGAATGTAACTTGGTACAGACGAATGCACTTTTGGAAGTTGAATGTAAGTAAAATGTCATTCTGGAATTTCTGTGTTCTAATGTGATGTTGTTCAAGTTCTTGTTCATGATAACATTTTATTTTATCGTAATTAATTTATAGCATTAACAAGATGACCCGATGAATTCATTTTGGAAGCGATGACTGATTTTTAGTCCAGTGGCTGTATATAAGATAAGTATTGACCAAGTTCATATGTGGATCAGCTTTGTTGTGCGTTTTCATCAGTTTCGATATGAAAAATAGCTTTTCAAAGGATATACTGCATTTTGAGAAGAAAAAAAAGTGTCATGGATTTATCAATTAAAAATCTCCCTCATGTCATTCCAATCCTGATATGTATAATTTTCTTGTATTTCCTCAGGAAATACAATAGGAGAATGTTCAAGCTGCTCTTTTCTATAAAACTAAAATGGATGATGATTTACACTGCCGAACCAAAGTTATACAACTGCTTTGTGTGAGGAACCGAAAAAGTGTGGATTGTGTCTACAGACTGGTTACACTACAATGTTTATCATTGCCTTACAGTTTAATTCATCAGAGACCAGTTGACTCCATCACTGTACCTGCTGGCTTTAGGTCTCTAGAGAGGACGTGAACACACAGGAATGGCTATTCATGCCAAACAGCAAAACTGAATGGAGCAGTATGCAATGCACGCTTATTACGATAATAAAGGTAATCTGCATGAGCAGCAGAGACACAGTGTTCCTCTCAATGATTGGTCAGCCAGTCTTCACATAATGCCTTATGAGTTCACTGATTTGGAGTTTTTGTATGGAAATAATCAAACATAACCAGAGAATCAGAAAGACAATAATACAACGGTCATCTGACGCATGCAAAATCGCTAGCTTGATGTCCCGGGGCTATTGTGTTTTTCAGTCAGGCTACCAAAATGCATCACCACTCCTGCGGTTCCTTCAAAACTAGGTAGTATCAAACTTAAGGCCATAAAAAGTTTTAAATATGTTAAATGGTATAATAAATGTCTTAATTATAATTTCAAGAGGTCTTACAGTTGCGGACAGAAAGACAAGAGCCGCCATAAGGCTGGATTAAACTTCAAAAAGCAATGATGTCATTGAATAAATATGAGAGCTGCATGTTTCAAGTGAAAACGCAGTGCAGATGTCTTCATTTGACTGTATCTGAAGGGAACCGACTGTCCTCATACAGTCCTTGGCATTTTTATTTCATTTGACCAATAATTCCTGATAAAGCAGCATTTATGAGAGCAGAGCTGCTATGTGTACAGCCGTTACCGGGCAAACCACAATATTTCAGCGCTCCTAAAGTGCCACCTCACAGTAGAGAATGGATTTGCACTTCCAACAAGCCTTTTTTGCTGTTCAAATAACAACTCATGTATTTAAGCAGCAAACACATGGAGTTGTAAATGAGAAAGAAGTTAATTTGTCTTCTAAAAATCTAAATTAAGACATCAATCTTTATACTGTTTAAACTGACATCATAATTTATATGCTTGATTTATCCCTTTTCATAAAAATGGTTTTAGGGCTGAAATGCTGTTGTATAAGATTTTTGTTTTTGTGAAAACCTGTATCTGAAATGTAAATCATGTAATTTTATGTCTCAATACTGTATGTTATCATAGAAATTGTCCAACATCACTCATACAGAGTTCATTTTACAGTGCAGCCAGGGGTGTGGTAGATCATACAGTCCAGGATAATACATTTTACATGATTAGAAAAAGTGTCATATCACGATATCAGTGATATAGTGACCCGATGACGTATGGTGAAAATATGTTCCCTAGCACTCACAACAACAAAACAAACCCAACAGGTGTGTAGAAGCAAGCGCTTCAATGAGAGTAAATCACTCGCATATGCGACTAAATCTTCACTCTGGGAGACTAAATGACGTCTAATATTAGTCAATGGCTAATAAATTCTCAGATTTTACTCTCCAGTGTGAGATTTGGAGGCTAAGTTTAGCAAGTATATATTATCACTCGCTGAACACTCTGTTCTGAGTGCTTCAGAGTTCCACTCTCCGTCAGATGATCTGCGCAGTTCTTCAGTTCATCTGAACAAATGTGCAATGTACCTGTGTTTGACGTACCGTAAACTCTAGTGTGAAGGCGCATGACTTGCCGTTGCTTTGTTTCAAACACATGCATAGAGAGAGAGAGAGAGAGAGAGAGAGAATTGACACGGTACATGTAAACGATATTGTTTATTGTATTTTCCTGTGAAAATTAGGGCTGGGCGATATATCTAACGATATGATTATGCGCACAGTCATTAAATCCGATTCTGTGATTACCGCTAAATCGCCATCACTTGCTTTCAAATGGAGCACCATTGAATAGACAGAGCCGTAGATCACCGACAAGCTACACAATATCGCGTTTATTATCGAAGGCGATTCATCTTGAATAATGAACGCGATATTGCATAGCTTGTAGGGATGCATCGATCCGATACTCGGGATCTGTATCGGTTCCGATCCAGGCATTTTCTGCGGATCAGGTATCTGACATGAGACCTATCTGTCCAAGGTGTCCTTAGAGGGTTGATGACATCAAAGTATCTTCTAGAGCATATTCGAGCACACACTCATGGAGAGAGGGGTCGGGGATGGTGGTTTCATCCGACTTCCTGACGCCAGCGTAAAAAGACGTCATGAAAGCTTATCAATTGCAAGTGTTTTAAGCCTTGCCAATTTAAACATTCAAAACGGTTTAAAGCATTCAAACAGAAGCAGAAAAACTCAACAGAGTTTTGAGCAAATGGAGAGCTGTGCAAATAGTGAGCTCTTCATCGTTTTCCTCCCGTGCCTTAAACATACAAGCACAAAAAGACATGAAAGCAGCCGCACGGTTGTTCGGTGCGTACCATGTGCATGCAGAAGGCCGCGTCTACAACTCTTAAACACCAAACTGAGTTTTGTCTCTTTTTGCTCTTGAAAAGACAAATACATAAAAAATTGTCACCTTGAAAGTATCCTCGAAAAAATGGTCATTTATGTCTTAAGTGCAAGTAAACATTAGGGAAAGAAATGGAGTGTTACTCTTAAAGTGTCCGCTCCTAATTTACTAGCTGCTGTCAGTGTCCTTAATGATAATCCAAGAAATGAAATGGGAGAAAACCACTCACTGCTCTTTACTGAATTACTTTGTACACTCAAAAAATGACTCTTTGGCTGAGCATGATTCTTTCATGGACAGTGGTTCCACATGTTTGTACAATGTTATTTGGACATGAATAAATCAAGTTATAAGGACATGTCTACTTTTAGTTGAGTTTACTCAGTTTGTTTTAGTTCATCCTACATGAAATATCATGAGTAGAGATAATATGTTTACATCATGTAGAACCACTGTCCATGCAAGTTTAGCCAAAGTGTTATAAAAACATTAGCAAGTAAG
This sequence comes from Carassius gibelio, assembly GCF_023724105.1. Lineage (NCBI taxonomy): Eukaryota > Metazoa > Chordata > Actinopteri > Cypriniformes > Cyprinidae > Carassius > Carassius gibelio. The sequence continues at coordinate 29,025,445 of NC_068383.1, read as the reverse complement.
ATATAACTTTTCTTTACACATGATGTTAGTTGTTTGCAGCTTAAGGATGTTACTATGTGTACATCATGCACTAGCACTCTCATTAAAGCTTCTTTTTTTTAATTAAGTATTTTAGACTTTCTTTTAACCAGGTCCTCAACCCAACCACAAGCTCCACACTTCACCACAATGGTAACTCGCACAAAATACACCAATATAAAGTCTTATAAAATGCCCACATAATAGAGCATTAGACAAGAAAAAATATCCTTATCACATTTTACTAAAAACTGCATAAAATAACACTTTATTTCAACATTTCTCTCCCCTTATCCAGTCCTGTGCAAAGCATGGTGGGAAGTGTAAAACTTATTTTGAGGTACTTGATTGAAACATGTTCTTTCAAAATGAAAACTTTGTTAAACCAACGAGTGACAGTTTTAAGTCAGATTAACATGACACAATCATGTTCAAATGAAAAATAGCCAAAATGGCATTAATTCAACATGAATTGTTCAGGTAAAGTGAACAAAACTGAAAAATCATTTTTGTGTGTGTGTGTGTAATTTTAACAATCTATATTTAATTTATACAGTAAAGACTATGTAATGATATTTACATTTGATTATTCAGTTTCTGTACCTGGACACCTACAAACGTGAAAAATCTTTAACTTTGGTTTAATTTGTATATTTGTGCTATATACACAATTTCGGAGCCCCACAAACCCCAGCTAGGGCCCTTAGAGCGATCGGTCTCCTTCAAGTCAAACACACAGCTGCTGCTGTCATCTTATGACACTAGATTCACACTTCAGATTAGTAGTGTGTGTCATCGATGACAGTAGCTCACTGGAAAATACCCTTCATTGTGTTTGCACTAATAAATGCTGCTGACTGCCAGCTGCAATCACCAATTAAACGTTGTTTATATTATATATATATATATATATATATATATATATATATTATATATATTATATATATATATTATATATATATATATATATATATATATATATATATATATATATATATATATATATATATATATATATATATATATATATATATATATATATATATATATATATATATATATATATATATATATATATATATCATAAATATTGTTATCACTAATATTTTTGAAATATCGTGATATCATTTTGAGGCTATATCGCCCACCACTATGTGCAGCTCTTAAAATGGGTCATAAATTGCCTAAAACATTTTTTACATTCTTTACATACCCTGTAAATAGTGAAAGAAATTCCTTCCTTCATTTTTGTTGACATTTGTGTATAAAACATATTTTGATTGACATTTAAAAGTGCTATCAGATTTTCTATATTGGTCTAGTTATATTAATTTTCCGGTCTGTCTGAGTACCTCCCTGAAGAGCTACCAAGGATGTTTTAAGTTTGCAAGCCCTGTGACATTTGTGTACATTAACTCATGCACCCTCCAACTGGATTTATTTATATTTGTGTGTGTGTATTTTATATTTTTTTGTAATTTGATGTTTGTTTTAATCTGTCTGAACGTAAGATTTAATAAAAAAAATGATCAAAAACTGTGATAACGTTGATTTATTGAATCTTTTGTAAAGATGAATTACTTCAGTATGTGAAGTAGACAAAACTGTCTCTGTCATTCACACGTCCCACTTCACTTTCAACAGCAGTCTTTTTAAGTATACAGCACTACTTTTGATTGATTAAAAAAAGTTGCCAAATTCCATTCAAGTAAAATCTATATTTACAGCTAGATTCCATGATTCTTTCTGTCCATGTTTTCCACATAGCCTTGGGTCCTATTACCCCCAGTCTGAACTATTCAACTGCACTTGACCTCATACACCTGCAGGAACCAGGCTAACCAAGTTATGAATGGAATTAAATAACATGAAAACTATGCTAGAATAACAAACAGGCCATTATCAAATAGAGAAGAACAGAAACGCTGCTCTTCTTGTTTCCAATCCCTCTTCTCCCTCTCTAATCAAAACGTTAGTGCTGCACAGGAAGAGAAAGTTGTCTAGACAATACTATAGACACACAGAAACTTCCCAGAGTGCAACAGGTATGGCACACAATAGACTCGGAAGTTCACACCACATTCATCTCAATACTTCCTTTGCGATGGCTGCTATTGTTTATAAAAGGTGTCTGATGAAACTAGAAATCTACAAGGGCAAAGAACCATCACGACACTGGCGTGTTATCAGACAGGCGGACCACTCAACCTGTTCTTCCTGTTAACCAGCCCGTCCTCCACCCTTCAGCAAATACAAGTTTACATTAACCTTTTTAAGCCCTCTGTCAATATTTGTAGCCTGACTGGATTCAAATACAGTTAAACACAAAGTTAACACAACAGATCCACAAGGTCAAAATAATCTAAATTGCAAAAAAATCACAGAGATATTTTTAATGATGACATCTATTTTCTTATATTAGAAATTATTAAATGACCTCAACATTTTCAAAATGAAACTTTGGGTCAACATTTCATTAAAGTAGAAGCTTATGTTAGGGTTAGCCGTCGAATATCATCCGAAACAGTTTACTTGCCAACTATATAGTAGGTGAAAAAAAATACTAATAATAGAAAAAGAGTAGTATGTTTGAATTCATGTTATTCATAAAACAGTAGGCAGAAAGCAAAGTTTTTTAGGCCAATCTGACAATATTGTGTAACTGACAATATAACTTAAAAATAAATACAAATAAAAATAACTGACAACATCAACTTATACTGATTTTAATACAGCAGCAATAATTTTAATAATTTTCAATAATTTGCACCATTTAAAAAAAAAAAAATGTATGTAGTGACAAATTCAGCTTCAAACACAATGACATTATTATCGCAGACAATACCTATCTCACACCCTTACACTCGAACCCTTTAACATTAAAAATGCTTTGCAGTGCTTGCTGAGAGCGCGGTGACTGGTATCAGGTCCCTCATATCCAAGCGGTCTCTGTCTCTGACCAACAGCCTCTGGTTCCCCTACACACATCTTTCATCACCATTAACTCTCCTCACAGCATTCCTCACATTTTAGGCCAAACAAGTAGTCTCAGATTCCAGAAAACGTCTATGATAAGAGATTTCACACACAAACTGATGAGAAACAGGCTTTAAGATGCATGTTCTCAAGCTCAGTCTAAACCGCACACTTTTGGCGTATAATCCAACAGTCACACTGGGCACACATGGTACAAAGGAGAGGAAAAAATCATTTTATCTAAATTAATGTCTAAAAAAAATATAAAAAAGACTGTGATAAGATGTGATACTGCCCCCACATCACACCCCCACCCCCCCCAAAAAAAAAATTCCCATATGGCCCACCCCAAGCTGCTTTTATAAGGAACTGGATAAATGTGTCAAAATGTTCACATTTAATTTCCATCTGTTTCTCACAGAAAACTATAGTGCGCCTACAGAAGACTTGGGATACAGCACATGCATTGTGTGGACTACTTTATTAAACTTTTATGGTTTCTTAAATCTTCATGCTTGAGTGAAAGCTTTATTTTTCATATGCCCAGAAAAGAGCAGCCAGAACATTATTAAAAAACTCCTATTTTTGTAAACACCATGAAAGCAAGGAAATGAACACAGAATGGTTATGAACTGTGCACAACTAAAGTAAAACTAAAAGTAGTTTCCATTAAATGTATTAATTGGACAATAGATGTCTCAGCTACTAAAAAAAAAAAAAATCAAAGATGAACATGCTCAGACATGAATAACTGAATTTAATAGTTGACATAGCTTCTTACAATAAGTGGTTAAAAACCGGAATGCACTCGGTTCAAGCACTCAGCCCTTGAGGGGAAAGCCTGATACACGGCCAATTTACTGGCGTTTCATGTTTCCACATGTTCATAATAAAACAGCTTCAACGTTTTTTATATCCCAGCAAAGATTTATACAAAAAATGTGGAGACCAATGCTATTAATAGGACAGAAATCTTTTATTTATACATTTTGATATGTATTTCTTAGGAATAAAATAAATAAATAAACTGGTCACCTTCAGGCCTGACACTTAATCTATTTAAGTTTTATAAAAAAAAAAAAAATAAAATAAAAAAAAAATAGTTTAATTACGAATGTAATTTCACCCGGTTCACAGTGGTTGACCTTGTTTTTCTTTGGCTTCTTGTGTGAAAAACTTCATTTTACATTAAATTTTTGACTAGATGTCTGATTTCAAAGACACTTTTGATTAAAGTATCCTGGAATTCACTAAAATAGGATTATCCTTAGACGGGTGTAGGATAGGATGGTCCTGGATGCACTGTGGTCACTGGGCACAGCACTTGAATGCATCTGTGATCTGGAAGATTTAATTCATTAAATGCCAGAACATCACTGCAAGCAATGCTGGTGGTCAGTCCATCAGCACTGTGTGCAGGATTTACTGCTGTACACGCACTGGGAGCAAAGCAAACGTGTGCTCTTCACAAACCCGCTGACACAGTTATAAAAGCCCTCCACTGCTCACTGTTCTGACAGAGTTCTTCTTCAATATCACTGTGGTAAAGGTTACACAAGGAAAAGGCTTTTTAAATGGATGCACAGCAGCGAGAGGGAGAGGAAGCTGTCCTGTGTCAGTAATGCATCATGGTTAGGAGGAGCCTTTAAATCAGCATTAGCCTGAAAAGTTTCCGCTAGTCTTCTCCTCCACACATTCGTTCTCCTGAAGGTGCTCTCTGTTGCTTCATGCATGGGTCTGTGCTCTGAATGGTCGCTAAAAGGCAAAAGTGGCTACAGTTGTACTACAGTTGAAGATTGTAAAAAAAACAAAATATAATTAAAAAAAAAATTTAAAAAAGAAGCAGAAGCAGTTGTATGTGGCCCATTCATGTCATATCGCATACTAATGCAGTTCACAATTTCACAATTAAGCGTTTTGTTCGTGGTGACGGTTCATAGATAATTTCATGTGGGTTTGAACCTTTCATTTCTCTGTCCAAATATTTAACCACTACACCAGGAAGAGCCAACTGTTACCTGCCATTGTCACAATGTTTTTCTCAACCACATTTCGCCGAGTTCTAATGCTCTCTACCATCTGCACAATGACACTGGTTGTGTTTCAAATACCAGTGAGTTTCCCAACTAGAATACACTTTAGGGAGTCACAGGTTCATAAAACATAGCACTTTAGTGTCACAGGAGTGTTATGGGTACAGCTCGGTCTACAAAAAGGATTCAGATTCTGACTAGGCCTATAGGCTACTACTAACAAAGCTGAAAGACGACCGAAACTGCAAAGAAATCTAAACATGTCTATCATGCAGCCTCGTATTATGAAGTTTGACCAGAAACGCTGCTGAATGGAAGTATGCCTATGATACCTGCTGCTGATTTTGTAAAACACCTGATGGCCAAAACTGCTGCTGACTCGGAGTATGTCTATATGATACCTAAAAATAATGAATGACTTCCAACTCGCCTACGATATCCCACAATGCACCTTTGATGCCCCAAACTTCTGAACGACTATTAGTCTCAACTTTACTGCCTCAAACTGCTGCTGACTTGAAGCGCGCCTCGGCACAAATGCTGAAGCAGCAGAGCGAGAATTAGGTTTTGAGACGCGGCCCATGACGCTTCTCATTCATTAAGTTGAAAAGAGTCTTTTCAAACAACAATGGTCCCAGTACAGGCTGGCTTCTTCTTACCTTGGGCAAATCCCGGAGCTGGTTGGCGTCCAGTAAAAGCTCTTCCAAACTCGCTCTGCAGCGATAGATCTCATCCGGGACGAAGAGCAGCGAGCAGTGGCGCTTATCGATCGACTCGATGTGACGGTTGCACCGCCACAGGGGGATACAGTTAAACATCACGGGATGGCGATCCTAGCCCTAGATAAATCCGTTCTGCTGGAAAAGTTGCCACAGCAATCCAAACTAAAACACACAAGCGGGAGATACTAGGAACAGTGAAAGAGCGCCAAAGCAACTAGTGTCGGATACAAATATATCGATCCCCAACGCAAATGTATCGCGCACTGAAACATGGAATAAAAACGTCGCGCTCCACTTCTGCTTTGATCCCTGGAGTTTTTCCTTCCGCTTTTTCACCTTTCTCGCAACATCTTTACTGTAAGGCTGATAAATGTCCCGTATCTTTCTTTGTAAGCGGTCACATGTCTGTTTCGTTGCGTTTATTTCGTGTTTTTCTTATCCCGGAGTTTATTTCCTCCTCCGTCCAGTTTCTGACCCGGAACATTCACTCCCTCATTCCAGGTTGACGTCACGAATCCCAGCGGCTCCTCCCTTTTTTCTGTCGCTCGCTCCCTCCCTGCACACAAACAATAACACACTGAACTACAGAAACTGCACTTCCTCTAACACACCTGCGTCCCCTTGAAATAGTTTGTGAAATTCAACAAGTGTTTTTTTTATTATTATTATTATTATTATTATTATTATTATTATTATTATTATTATTATTCATATCGTCCATCGTATCTCTCTGTCTATCACAAAACTTGATAATCTATGTTACCCAGTATGATTTAAGAATATAGTCCAAAGATCAGATTTGCAGCTGTGTAATGTAACAGGTTATATTTTTGCTCTTTCTTTATATTTGACATTTGGTAAAGTTATTGGGAAATTATTTAAAACAACAAAGCATAGATTAACTTTTTATTATACGTTTATCATTATTATTAACCCTCAAGCATCCATTGGGACAAATGTGGGCAAAACCATTTTTATTTTGACAATATAGGATATCTTAAATATTAAAATGGCACAAATTAATTTTGTACCCTTACAGGACAGCAATTTAGCTACTGCTAAGAGTAAATAATTAAAACATTTAATCCACGATCTTGCTTTATTGTTTATTTAACTACAGAAACAACGACGTCCACCATTGTAAAATGTCAAAATTCAGTAATCATTTGCTTACTAATTTGTATGCAACTTAGAAAGCACTTCTTTCAAAAAAATTTTTTATAGTGGTACCTTGGGAACGTTCTCTGCTCTAGAGTTATAACATGAACAGAGTTGTGCCAAGATGACAGATGATGGCTCAAATTGGCAAAAATTTAAAAGGAGACATTTTACTCACTTGGTATTATTGTTTTTACTGAACAGCCATTTTAAAACATTACACATTTTTCAGTCTACATTTTTTTTATATAAGAACTAGATATTTGAAATGACAACCTTCCCATGTGTCTAACATCATACTGCCCATTCCTCAATCTAACTGAGGCATTATTTCCCACCTAGCAATAGAACGTATGTGATTGAAATCCATATTAGCAACACTTCCTGAGGCAATACACACAGCCGGTAATGACATCTCGGCAAAGATTTGTCATTCAGACAATATCAGCGGAAATTATGTGGCCACATCCAAATGATCTACCACAAAACATCTGATCCCACCGCACTTCCATGCAATCTACATGTATGATTCAATCCACAATTCCTGGATTTATTAAATTTTTAAGTACATCTCACATTTTCTGCCCGTAGCTTATATTAACAATTTTCATAACATAAGTCAGGGGCGTCGCTAGGCCCTTTTTAGGGGGGCTTCAGCCCCCCCTAAACTTATGCCCAGCCCCCCTAAAAATTATTTGATTAATTAATTAGTGATCGCTTCAGTCCCCTTTAAAAACTCATTTGAGACGGTGTCAAGCTGCATCAAGTTCCGGATCCTCCCCTGATCTGAGTCTGTGTGACCAGATGCTCTCCTCCCATGTTTGTATGGATACTAATGATTTAATTAGAATTTGCCGCCTACAAATTTCCTTTTAGTTGGGGTGACGCGTCATTTCCGATTAGGCTATAAATAGCGCATTTCCATTCATGTCGAGATGTACGTCACCTCCGATTGAGTCGGGGGTTCCCATTTGCTTCCAACGTGCGGGTGATTTGAATGCGGCTGTATGCCAGCTTTTGCGTGCTCCTGAAATGATTTCTTTCGGTAAGCTGTTATTGCAGTTATTTGTGGGAACCAGCTCTCTGGTTGGGATTCTGACGAGTGGGTATGGGTCTTTCGTGTATTTCAGGCACATGTAAACCAACGTGTGACGCTACAGGATCAAAACAAATCAACGAGCGATCTAGAGTGGTTTGTTTTAAGTGATTGACATGGTTCTATCGGCGGGTGAGTCTTTTCCTTGTTGGGTCGAGACCATTGGGCATTCAGGCGGGCATTTAACCATTGTGTTTCCCTTCTAAGGTGTCTGAGATCTTTTCCTCTCTGCCTTTCTTCCGTATTTAATGCGAGGAATCGCCGTTGTCCTAACCTACTGTTTTGTGGTTTTTGTCTGTTTCATTTAGTCTGATTTGTAAGAGTGGTTTGTTATGTGGGTTGGATGATGTTATTAGTAATTTGTTTTGTTTTTTTGTTTCTTTGTTTTGAGATTGTGTTAGTGTGAATTATAGTTTTCAGTGAAGTGTTTTTGGATTATTAGTATTTGTGTTTTTTTGCTGTTTATATTGACTTCATTGTGATTTTTCTAATCGTGATCTTTTTCTTTTTTTGTGTATGTGTGGGCAACTGTAAACTCTCTTTCTGCTAGATGCCAGGGGCTTCAGTCAGGAATCCTCCTTTTCCTCAGCGTGCTGGTGGTGGTTTTGAACACTGGGTGCTGTGTGCAGTGAGACGCACCGATTTTGTGTGTGAGTGATAAGTTTACTCTACAGTGTGTGGTTTGGTTCCTTGTTCTTTAGCCCGTGGCTGAAAAGCTTTTGAGTGTAAGGTTTTATTGTATGTTTATTTTGTAGTGATTGACTTTTGAATGATTGTAAAACTCCTCTGCCTCTATAACACATCCATTCGATGGTCAGATGCCGTGAGGAGTTTTGCCTGGTACGCCCGGTTTACTCCTGTCTGCTTTTAATAATAAAGAACTCCTTTTGTATGATTTGCATGTCTGTTCCTTACTAGTGCAACGAACTTGTGTGTCTTAAGATAAAGGGTATCATTCATTCTCTGATGTCAGAGTGGCGTAGTCGGTTTTTGTAAAGTTGCAGTTATTCTATTCTAAAAAGCTAGGCCCTAGTGCCCCACGAATTACGAGCTCCCCTCGTTCTGCCACATTGTGGCGTAGTCGGCAGGGTCTTTGCACTGGTGTAGGACAGAGATGTGAATTATATAGGGTTTATGTTTTTTTTGTGTTCCCTTGACTTTGGTTGTGTGGAGGGTGTGTTGTTGTGTTTTTTTTTTTTTTTTTTTTTGAGCTTTTGTAGGAACAGGACAACGGCGACCCTGCGCGGCCAGTAGTGATCGGGCGGTGAGCCGCTTTCTTCGATTTTGGCTTTGGCCCTTTCAGGTAAAAAAAAAAAAAAAAAAAAGTGGGAGAAAAGTTAAATACTTTAGTATGGAGGAGGAATTGCAGGAGCTCCGGGCGTTGGTGGCTCAGCTGCGGACTGATAATGAGCAGTTGCGACAGGGGCCACCAGCTGTGCGGCCAGCTCCTAGTGCTGATCCACCTGTTGCTGTGACTCCTCCAGCAGTTAGTCCCTCATTTCCTGATACCGGCCCACCTGAGCGATTTGTGTTTATCCCGAGGGATCGTAAGTGCCCAAAATTTAATGGCAGGACTGGCATTGATGTTAATGAATGGATAGAGGAGGCACGTGCTTGTATGAGGGCACGCCATATGTCTACCGTTGACCAAGCCTTCTTTTTAATCGATCATTTAGAGGGTGAGGCGCGTGAAGAGCTTCGTTATCGTTCTGGGGCAGAGCGGCGACATCCAGACCAAATTATTGCGGCATTGCGCGAATTGTACGGGTGTACGCGATCGTATGTAGCGTTACAAGAACTGTTCTTCTCTAGGCGGCAGCAGGAAGGGGAGACTCTTGTGGAATTCTCCCTGGCCCTGATGAGCCTATGGGAAAAAGTTAAAGAACAGGCGCCACATGAAATGTCTAATGCTGGTGCTCTGTTACGAGATCAGTTCGTGGAAAATGTTAGCGATAATACACTTAGACGTGAGTTAAAACAGTTAGTTCGACGTAGCCCTGACAGTACGTTGCTTGAAGTGCGTAGTGAGGCCATTCGTTGGGAGCGAGAGGGGACCCCCGGGGGTGCAAGGGGACGTAGCTATTCCGTTCCAACGGCACATTGTATACAATATGGTGTGCATGGACAGTCGCAGCCTGGTAGTAACCTTCCAGGAGGGTCATCTGAGTTGCGTGAATTAAAGGAGATGATGAAAATGCAACAACAACAATTAAATCAACTTACTCAAAGTTTAGCCCATATTCAGAGAACTCAACTGGGGGGTGGAGTACAGCGATTTAGTCATATTATTTGCAGGCGGTGTAACCAACCGGGACATTTCGCAAGAGAGTGCGAGGGGGAGCGTAGAGCTACCCGGTTTCAGTCTACCATGCCGGCAGGTCCACCCCGGGGAGGGGGACCGGCTCCAGCCAGCCAGCCGCCGGAAAACTAATACCCACCGAGCGGTTGAGCCACTGTTCGGTTGGGGAAGGGAGGGGCTCAAGTCACCTGATTAGCCCAGACTCACTTGCTCGTCTGGTGTCATCTTGTCCGCAGCTCGTTGTCCACATGGGAGGTGTTCCTGTGTCTTGTCTAGTGGACACTGGCTCTATGGTGACGACTGTCACAGAAAGTTGTTTTACTACTTATTTTAAGCCTTGGGGACCCGAACGTCTCCTTTCATGCCAGTGGTTGCAATTGCGAGCAGCGAACGGGTTGTCGATTCCGTATATAGGGTACCTGGAGTTAGATATTGAACTTTGTGGTCGGCTGATCTTGGGGTGTGGGGTCTTGGTGGTCCGGGATCCTCCTGGTGGTTTGGCTGGCCGAGTCCCTGGGGTTTTGGGGATGAATGTTTTGGGCCGCTGCTACCGGGAGCTCTTTGGCCAGCATGGCTCCGCCCTCTTTGAGCTACCGGCTGTGTCCCAGGCTCCTTCATTCATTACACAGGCACTGCAACACTGTCATCAGGCCGACATTAAGCCTGTCATAACTGTTAGGGGTCAAGTCAGGGTACGAGGTCGCCATGTGAATCGTATTCCCGGGGGGACATTAAAGCTGGTAGCTGCTACCTGTTCAACCCAGTATTCCAGTGGGGCAGTCTTATTTGAGCCACCAGAGGTAGGTCTCCCAGCAGGTTTGCTAGCATCCCCTGCCCTGGTGAGAGTGGTCCGAGGAACGGTATATATACCGGTAGTAAATGTCGGTACAACGGATATCGTTCTGTATCCACGAGTTACTATTGGTGCGTTAAGATGTGTGGATGTGGTGAGTTTGCCTTCTGAGGTTAGCGAGGTTCAGCCAGTGGCAGTGTCCGCAAGTGTACAGGCGGCTCAAGTTACTCCAGTGCAGGATCAGATTGATTCCCTTGATCTGTCTGTACTGCCAACGGCAGACCAGGTTAAAGTTCGGGCTTTGCTGTTAAACTATGAGTCGGTGTTTTCCACATATGAGGGGGACCTTGGGTGCACAGGTCTCATTTCTCACGACATACCCCTTGTAGACCATACTCCCATTAGGCAGCGACATCGGCGGATACCTCCATCCGAGTATGAGGTAGTGAAAGCGCACATAAATCAGCTCCTTGAGGCACAAATAATTAGGGAGAGCAGTAGTCCCTATGCATCACCCATTGTGCTCGTGAGAAAGAAGGATGGTAGTCTGCGCTTGTGTGTAGACTACCGCCGTCTGAATGCGAGTACAAGGAAGGATGCTTTTCCATTACCTCGTATCGAGGAGACCTTGGACTCACTGACGGGTGCCCAATGGTTTTCTACCATGGACCTCGCCAGTGGGTACAATCAGGTACCTGTTACGGAGGGGGATAGATACAAAACGGCCTTCTGTACTCCATTTGGCTTGTTCGAATGGAACAGGATGCCCTTTGGGCTGTGTAATGCTCCTAGCACCTTCCAGCGATTGATGCAAAGATTGTTTGGGGATCAACAGGGACAGTCCCTCCTTTTGTACCTCGATGATATAGTTGTGTTTTCGGCATCAGTAGATCAACATCTCTCTCGGATGGAGGTGGTCCTGAATCGCCTTCAGAGGGAGGGATTAAAAGCTAAATTGGGGAAATGTTCATTTTTCCAGAGGAAGGTAAAGTATTTGGGTCATGTGGTCTCATCTGAAGGGGTCGCTACAGACCCAAGTAAGGTTGAGGCAGTGACCCAGTGGCGTTGTCCCACTACTGCTGGCGAGGTGCGTTCCTTCCTGGGATTTGCCAGCTACTACCGTCGGTTTGTGGAGGGGTTTGCAAAAGTAGCTGCCCCGTTACATGGGCTAGTAGCAAGGCTGACCAATCCAAAACGTCGGAGGTGTTCGGAGCAGGACTTTGCCGATGCCTGGTCTATACAGTGTCAACAGAGCTTTGAGGAGTTGAAGCAGCGACTGTCTGTGGCCCCGGTGCTGGCCTATGCCGATTTCTCCTTGCCTTTCATCCTGGAGGTTGATGCCAGCTATGGGGGTTTGGGGGCAGTACTGTCCCAGGAGCAGGGAGGAAAGGTACGACCAATAGCATATGCTAGTCGTGGTCTTCGGCCCACTGAGCGCCGTATGGACAATTATAGCTCTATGAAACTGGAATTTCTGGCGCTCAAGTGGGCCATGACAGAAAAATTTAGGGAGTACCTGTTGGGCCATAAATGTCTGGTTTTTACAGACAACAACCCTCTCAGTCATGTTCTTACAGCCAAACTGGGTGCCACTGAACAGCGTTGGGCTGCTCAGTTGGCTGCTTTTGATTTTGAGATTAGGTATAGGTCCGGTCGCTGTAATAGAAATGCGGATGCCCTGTCTAGACAGAATCCACTTACAAGGGAGGACATCCAAAGTCTAGTGCCGGGGCAGGCTATCCCCGAAAGGATAGCTCAATTAGCCCATGGGGGACCGGTGGCCCAGGTGAGCCAGGTAACAGTGTTCCCAGGTCCACCCTTTGTAGATATACGCTCAGGTCAGAGGGCCGATCTACATATTGCAGAACTGTTAAGGTTCTGGCGACGACAGGCACTCCCAACACCGGAAGAGCGCAAGCAGTTGCCAAAACCAGTGGTCACGATGCTTCGGCAGTGGGACCGATTGGTGGAGCAGGATGGGGTAATGTACCGTCGGGTGAGGCGCCCAGACGGTGGGGAAGAAACACTGCAGGTGTTATTGCCTATGGCTATGAAGGAGGAAGTTTTGACACAGTTACATCAGCAGCACGGACATCAGGGTGTGGAACGGACGACTCAGTTGGTGCGACAACGGTGCTATTGGCCAGACATGTCTTCTGAGATTGCACGTTGGTGCCAGCAATGTGAGAGGTGCCAGCATGCGAAGGGCCTTCCCTCGACGCACCGTAGTTTCATGGGGCACTTGATGGCTTCACGGCCGAATGAAGTTCTGGCCATCGATTTTACAGTTCTGGAGCCTTCCCAGTCTGGTATTGAGAACGTTATGGTCATGACTGATGTATTCTCTAAATATACGTGGGGTGTGGCTACCAGAGATCAGCGGGCAGAGACTGTGGCACAGGTTCTGGTATCTGAATGGTTTTGCCGACTCGGTGTTCCAAGTCGTATCCATTCAGATCAGGGTCGGAACTTTGAGGCCACCCTTATCCAACAGCTTTGCCGCTTGTACGGTGTTGAGAAGTCTCGCACTACTCCGTACCATCCGGCTGGTAACGGACAGTGCGAGCGGTTTAATAGGACCTTGCACGATTTGTTGCGTTCTCTGCCCGACTCTCAGAAGGGCGACTGGCCGCTGTGTCTTCCCCAGGTGTTATTTTCATATAATAGTACCCCCCATCAGAGTACTGGAGAATCCCCGCACTTTTTGATGTTTGGCCAGGAACCTCGGCTCCCAGTGGATTTTCTGCTTGGGAGAGTCCAGGAGCCGGAGGCCGGCTGTGTGCAGAGGTGGGTATTAGAACACCAGAATAGGCTCAAAGTAGCTTTCGAGGGGGTGAGAGAGCAGCTAAGGACTGCGGCGGACCGCCGCAAGGCCCGTCATGATGGACAGGTCCGGGAGGTACCCTTACGGGAGGGTCAGTTGGTGCTCCTTCGGGCTTTTAATGTGAGAGGTAGACATAAGATACACGATCTCTGGGGCCCATTAGTATATCAGATTGTAAGAGCAGGTGAGCAGGTATATTCTATTGCACCAGTGGACAATCTGGGTAAAGTGAGACAAGTACATCGCTCTGCAATAAAGCCATGGGTTGGTAAAAGTCCTTTGGTTGACCCCCCTAAGTGTAGTATGTTGGAGCCAATAGCACCCACTGACGAAGAAGAGGAGACTGGAGATTGGTTTGTAGTAATGCCTGAGACCCCTCAGGAGGGGCAAAGGTCAGTACCACCAGTTGAGACCCCATCAGGAGTTGCCGGAGAGGACCAAACTTTTACAGATGGTCTTCAAGAGGAGGCAGAGTATACAGAGGTTATAGTACCCGCCCCAGGTAATGTGATGGTGGGAGTAGGGTCACCAGAGATTACTCCTCTTGAGGATACGGGGGTTAGGCGTACAAGGAGGTTGATGGCTGGGTACCATTCAAATCCACATCACCTCCCTCGCACAATAGAAAGACCAAGGTACGAAGTGGGTACAGTCAATAGTCCGGTATCTAGTGCTGTGGTTGCCTGGTTTCGACCCTGGCATTAAAATCATAGATGTATAAAAAGTATTCATCGTCGGGCCGACGACGAAAATGTCAGGGGTAGATTGTGACCAGATGCTCTCCTCCCATGTTTGTATGGATACTAATGATTTAATTAGAATTTGCCGCCTACAAATTTCCTTTTAGTTGGGGTGACGCGTCATTTCCGATTAGGCTATAAATAGCGCATTTCCATTCATGTCGAGATGTACGTCACCTCCGATTGAGTCGGGGGTTCCCATTTGCTTCCAACGTGCGGGTGATTTGAATGCGGCTGTATGCCAGCTTTTGCGTGCTCCTGAAATGATTTCTTTCGGTAAGCTGTTATTGCAGTTATTTGTGGGAACCAGCTCTCTGGTTGGGATTCTGACGAGTGGGTATGGGTCTTTCGTGTATTTCAGGCACATGTAAACCAACGTGTGACGCTACAGGATCAAAACAAATCAACGAGCGATCTAGAGTGGTTTGTTTTAAGTGATTGACATGGTTCTATCGGCGGGTGAGTCTTTTCCTTGTTGGGTCGAGACCATTGGGCATTCAGGCGGGCATTTAACCATTGTGTTTCCCTTCTAAGGTGTCTGAGATCTTTTCCTCTCTGCCTTTCTTCCGTATTTAATGCGAGGAATCGCCGTTGTCCTAACCTACTGTTTTGTGGTTTTTGTCTGTTTCATTTAGTCTGATTTGTAAGAGTGGTTTGTTATGTGGGTTGGATGATGTTATTAGTAATTTGTTTTGTTTTTTTGTTTCTTTGTTTTGAGATTGTGTTAGTGTGAATTATAGTTTTCAGTGAAGTGTTTTTGGATTATTAGTATTTGTGTTTTTTTGCTGTTTATATTGACTTCATTGTGATTTTTCTAATCGTGATCTTTTTCTTTTTTTGTGTATGTGTGGGCAACTGTAAACTCTCTTTCTGCTAGATGCCAGGGGCTTCAGTCAGGAATCCTCCTTTTCCTCAGCGTGCTGGTGGTGGTTTTGAACACTGGGTGCTGTGTGCAGTGAGACGCACCGATTTTGTGTGTGAGTGATAAGTTTACTCTACAGTGTGTGGTTTGGTTCCTTGTTCTTTAGCCCGTGGCTGAAAAGCTTTTGAGTGTAAGGTTTTATTGTATGTTTATTTTGTAGTGATTGACTTTTGAATGATTGTAAAACTCCTCTGCCTCTATAACACATCCATTCGATGGTCAGATGCCGTGAGGAGTTTTGCCTGGTACGCCCGGTTTACTCCTGTCTGCTTTTAATAATAAAGAACTCCTTTTGTATGATTTGCATGTCTGTTCCTTACTAGTGCAACGAACTTGTGTGTCTTAAGATAAAGGGTATCATTCATTCTCTGATGTCAGAGTGGCGTAGTCGGTTTTTGTAAAGTTGCAGTTATTCTATTCTAAAAAGCTAGGCCCTAGTGCCCCACGAATTACGAGCTCCCCTCGTTCTGCCACATCTGCATGGATTCAGCGCGTTTTTCAATCCACAGGGGCGCCGAGCAGAGCGAACATCAGAGAGTACAAGGTGTGTGTGTGTGTGTGTGTGTGTGTGTGTGTGTGTGTGTGTGCGTGTGTGCGTGTGTGTGTGCGTGTGGTGTATGTGTTCTCGCATCCAATACCAGTACGTCTTCGCTGCGTTCACTTTCAGCCTTTATCACAGTGTGACAGATGTTTTTTTTTCCAACAAAAATGAAGCGATTAACACCCATGAAAACATACTTTAGAAAACGATCATGATTTATTTTAATTTACTTTTTGAAATTGAAAACATATTATTTTGTATTTCGGCATTACATTATGCAGCCATGCAAAATAAATTATTAACGACACACATCATTGTCTGAAAGTACTAAATGGCACAGAGAGAGAAACATCATGTGGAGTTATTTTGTTTTCTATTATTTAACATAATTTTGTATTAAGTAATAATTAATCATTAGTGTATCATGATACATATATTAGAGTAAGAGTAAAGGGATCTGTGTTTTTTTTTTTTAATTTTAAGTAATTGATTTATAGAAGTGGCAAATTGATAATGATGTTATTTTTAATAAATATAAATAAATATAGAACAGATTAAACATATTGCCAATAGACAATTACATTAATACATGTTTTGTCTATATTCTTAATGAATATTAGCTGGTTAGTTAAATGATTTGAAATGAAATAAATGTTCAGGGGCTGACTTGATGTATAACCAACCGTATTGTTGATTATAAAGGCTAAAAAGCTAAAAATTAATAATAATAAAAATAAAATATAATAATTTATATTTCATTGTAGATGGATATACAACATTTTTTTTGTCGTGCGGGAGTAGGTCTGCAAATGAGCAACAGTCAGGTGAGAATAGAACAGACAGCCTCACACACACAATACCACTGTGTTCCCAAGATTCATTGCAGTCATTGAACCCTTATGTTGTTTTAATTTTCTGCCAATTTCCACGTACATTTCATAAGAAAAAGCAGTGGTATCATCAAAGGATAAACATGAATGTCCTAATACTGAATCAGGAAGCCTTTATTGTAAAAAAAAAAAAAAAAAAAAAAAAACAATCTACATTCCCAATTCAAAATTTTCCAGTGACTGGTCACATGTAAAAAACTGTATTAGTTTTTTTTACAGTGTTAAATATGGCTCAGTCAGTACTCCTACTCCCATATATGAAATACAGGGAATACAATGGAATAGTGGATTGCAATAAGGTTAGTAGTATACAACCCTACCCTAATAGTAAAATAATATTTTTTAATCATACCCTTATTGGGGGCTGAGCCCCCCTAAAATCAAAATCTTAGAATCGCCCCTGACATAAGTACATCATTTACTTGGGTATTTAGACATTTCACTCAGAGAGTTAATTCACTCATGTATATCTGACAAAATTATCTTATGTTACACACATTGTAAACAGTGTCACTAGTTTCACTGGCTATGATTTGGACTGGATAGTGGGTTTTTGAGAGTGAGAGCTGTGTGTGCAGATACTGTTTTGGCCTTTGTTTTTAATATTTTAAGAATGTGAATGAACATTTTGCTATAGTATGGGTGTATTTAGTTTGGTGGTAACAACGTGTTCAATTACAGTTATCAAATAGTGTAATCCTGGAAAGTGTAAGGGCTTATATGTTCACTGCAAACAAAGGGTTTTTAATTAACATTTAGCCATCTAGATTGGTTTCTTGAAGAATATCCATACTTTTTGCAAAGGAAAAAAATATGTATATAGTGCCTTTTTTTTCTTGATCACACTTTATTTTATGGTCCAAATCTCACTGTTAATAAACCATTCACTATGATTTTTGCCTCAGTAAACTCTTAATTTGTTGCTTATTAATAGTTAGTAAAGTAAATGGTTAGTAAGGTAAACATTTGTACAGTGACATTTGTACTGGCCATCATAGAGATTTGATCAAATATTTTGCTGATTTTCTGTCTGAGTTAGTGTTGGTTGCAGATAAAGTCTTAATTGTTCGTGATTTTAATATCCATACTACTAATAAAAAAATGCATTGGAATTCTGAACTCCATTGGGGTTAGAGTGTTAGGTGGGAGATAGAGGACCAAAAGGCGAGATTCTCAATCGCACACTTTAATGAAAATGAGAAACAGTCATAGAATCAATGGGAAACATAAATCCACTCCGGAAACTGAGGTTTCAGTCAAACAGAATTCTTCGCTTGTAAACCCTGAGCATTAACAGAAAAGTAGCAGAGAAACTAAATACTGGGATACGGGATGTGCGGCAGCCACGCCAGGTTCAGTAGAAGATCCCAATAGAGAATGCAGGAAGAAATAGCAGTAAGAATCAGGGGAAAAGAGGGAACAGGTTAGAGGAAGGTGATGGTGTAGTGAAAGAGTGTGTATGATGACCACAAGAGGGGACAGAGAAAGAGGAACCCGGATCATGACATAGAGAACATGTCAGGGCCTACTCATTGTCATAATCATACATTAGATTTAATACTGTCTCATGAAATTGATGTTAAAAGATCATTATCTAGTCTCATGTATACTCCATATCAGTGGTGTAGTGGAGGGTGTATGCAGGTATACGATGAATACCTACTCCTTTTTCTGTCAGCTTTCTGTATACCCACTTCAAAATCCCCTATGGTGCCCTATGATGAGTCATGTCTAGAATTATTATTTTCAGCATGTATTTGGCTTAAAAGCATGAGTGTTTTATAATGGACGCTGCTGAAGCCTGAAGGTCTTTTTTTTTTTTTTTTTTTTTTTGATCACACTTTATTTTCAGAGATGTATAAAGTACTAGAGACCCATACTTGAGTAAAAGTACAAGTGCTCTATCAAAAAAGTGACTTGAGTAGAAGTTGAAGTGCTCTTTAAGCACCACACTTAAGTAGAAGTACTAAAGTATTCAACATTTTTTGTACTTAAGTATTGCAAGTAGTCTATTTTAAAATTTACTACTCAAGTTCTGAAAGTAAAAGTAGAAGTATTGTGTTATGTAGCTATTAAAGAAAGTAGTCAAAAGTTTGAACATATTGTTTTTACTATTTCAAATGATTAACCTAAAGGACAATCACAAATCCTGTGACTGTAACTTTTTGTAAACAAAAAACGGTTACTAGGGTTAGTTAGCCCAATTTGCAAAATTATGTCATTAATAACTTACCCTCATGTTGTTTCAAACCCGTAAGACATCAGAGGGTCATTTAGAATTTTTTGAAGCATCGAAAATACATTTTGGTCCAAAAATAGCAAAGACTACGACTTTATTCAGCATTGTCTTCTCTTCCGTGTCTGTTGTAAGACAGTTCAAAACAAAGCAGTTTGTGATATCCGGTTCGCGAACGAATCATTCGATGTAACCGGATCTTTTTGAAACAGTTCACCAAATCGAACTGAATCGTTTTAAACGGTTCGCGTCTCCAATACGCATTAATCCACAGATGAATTAAGCTGTTAACTTGTTTAATGTGTCTGACACTCCCACTGAGTTAAAACAAACCAATATCCCGGAGTAATTAATTGAATCAAACAGTACACTGACTGAACTGCTGTGAAGAGAGAACTGAAGATGAACACCGAGCCGAGCCAGATAATGACTCGTTCACGAGTCAAGAACCGTTTCTGTCAGACGCGTCCGATTCGTGAACCGAGGAGCTGATGATACTGCGCATGTGTGATTTAACGTGAAGCAAACCGACACACAGGGCATCTAAACCAAACTGATTCCTTTGGTGATTGATTCTGAACTGATTCTGTGTTAATGTTATGAGCCCAGGTGCAGTCAACGCCAATGACGCCATTGCGTCGAGCGCAAAAGAATCGGTGAACTGTTTTCTTCAACTGGTTTATTGAATCGAACTGTCAGAAAGAACTAACAGTACTGGTCATCCGAGAACCGATGCATGCGGTTCTTGACTCGTGAACGAGTCATTATCTGGCTCGGCTCGGTGTTCATTTCTCTCTTCACAGAAGTTCAGTCAGCATGCACATTCTTCTTAATCGCTTGATTCGCTCAATGATGTGCCAGCTTCATCAAACCTGCCATCTACAGTTCTGGCAGTGGTTTGTAATGGAATGATTCGTAACATTTTTATAATTGTAACGAGTATATCGGAGTAAAAGTATTAAACTCAGCAAAAATATGTACTGAAGTAAAAGTGGAAGTAGGAGAAAAAAATAATACTCTAGTAAAGTACAGATACCGCCTTTTAGTACTTAAGTACAGTACTGAAGTAGTTCTACTTCGTTACTATACATCTCTGGGTATGAGGGATGTAGGTGTTTAATAATTGCCCGTCATTGTATGCCATGGGAGAAACAGAAGTAGGCTGCACAGTTCTGGATATATTTATCACATTTTACATTTTTTGGTATCAAATAGAGATCATGATCCTTCTACAAATAAATAAACAAAATATCTTGTCTACTAGAGGTTAAAAATTTTAATTGTTGCAGTCTATGTAATTTTTTACATTTTAGTTATTTATTGCAAAATTTTGTGGCTAATATTAATATCATGAACCTTACTCCGTGAAGTCAAGTAGCAGAAGTTACATTAAGTGAAAATGTGCAAATAATACTGGTCCATTTTGGGGTGAACTAAATATGCAAGACTAGTCTTACGTCACAGTTTATAACACAGGCCATTCATACTTTGTTGGGCCGAGACTCTTTTCTAGCACTTTAGATATGGTTGCTCTAAGGAGGAGGAAAACAGTCTGACACCATGGTATAATGAGAACACTCATGCCTTAAAGAGAGCAGCCCAGAGAATGGAGCACAGATGGAAGGAAAAAAAACTAGAGGTATTTTGTATTGCATGGCAGGAAAGTACTTCTACTTCTAGAAAAGCTCTAAAAACGCCTAGATCTGCTTACTTTTAATCTGTTTAAATAGACTGTTATGAAGCTTCTTATTAAAAAAACACAACTTGATCATAGAGAATTAGATAATTACAGACTAATTTTATACAAAAATACTAGAATAGGCAGTACCCTCTCAGCTATGTTCCTTGTTAGAGATAAATATTATCTGTGATGATTTCCAGTCAGGATTTAGACCATATCCTTAGTACTGAGACTGATCTCATAAGAATTAGAAATGACCTGCTCTTATCATCCGATCTTGATTGTATCTCTCTGTTAGTGCTACCGGATCTTAATGCTGATTTTGGAACTATCGACCACAACATTCTTTTCCATAGACTACAAAATTAGGCTGGCATTAGTGGAATTGCATTGGCATGGTACAAATCATACTTATCTGGCTGTCATCAATTCACAGCATTGAATGAAGTAGTATCATATCAATCACAAGTACAATATGTAATACCATAATGCTCATGTAGTAAGTTCGTGTGGCAAGGAAGAGGACAAAGGGGTCGGCTGGACTGCTGACGTATTTATTTAACCAAAACTAAACAAAGAACAAAGAAAATCACAAACACCCAAACGGTGACTCTTATTCTGACACGCTCTGTCAAACTTCCGGTTCACTCCTTCCGGTTCGGGTCAGCAGTCCGTCTCTCTCTCGCTTGCATCCGTTTCTCCCGGCGTTTTATACTCTCTCCACGCCAATTACTAGAACGAGAAACAGGTGATGATAATTTTTGCCCAAACCACTCACTTACCGCTCGTCTCCTGATTCTCTCTCCCGCTGCAGACTTCGCTAAACCACGCCCCCCCTGCCACATACCCCCACCGCCCGACTCAGGCCGGGGAGCCATCCGGCCTGCAGCCCCCCCCCCCCCCCCCCATTTCTGGAGAGGAAGTCGGCCACCGCCATCTGAACACCCGGCCTGTGGATCACCTTGAACTTAAAAGGCTGAAGAGCTAGATACCAACGAGTGATCCGCGCGTTGGTATCCTTCATGCGGTGGAGCCACTGCAGCGGAGCGTGGTCCGAACAGAGGGTGAACTCCCGTCCCAGGAGATAATAGCGGAGGGTGAGGACGGCCCATCTGATGGCAAGGCACTCTTTCTCGATGGTGCTGTACTTAGCCTCTCTCTTCGAGAGCTTCCGGCTAATGTACAGCACCGGCCGTTCCTCCCCCTCTATCTCCTGGGACAGGACTGCCCCCAGCCCCCTGTCCGATGCGTCTGTCTGCAACAGAAAAGGGAGAGAAAAATCAGGAGAGTGTAACAGCGGCCCGCCACACAGAGCAGCCTTGACCTGAGTAAAGGCCTGCTGACACGGCTCCGTCCACTGGACCGTATCTGGTACCTCCTTTTTAGTAAGGTCAGTCAAAGGGCTGGTGAGGTCCGAATAATTAGGAATAAACCGTCTATAATATCCCGCCAGCCCCAAGAACTGTCTTACCTCCTTTTTGGTCTTGGGTCGTGGGCAGGTCGCAATAGCGGCAGTCTTATCAATTTGGGGACGCACCTGCCCATGCCCCAAGTGGAAGCCCAGATACCTTACTTCCACACGCCCAATCGCACACTTCTTTGGGTTGGCCGTGAGCCCCGCTCCCCTCAGCGACCTCAGGACAGCCCTCAGATGCTGCATATGCCGCTGCCAGTCATTACTAAATATAATAATATCATCTAGGTAGGCAGCAGCATATGCAGCATGGGGCCGTAGAATCCGATCCATGAGGCGCTGGAAGGTAGCTGGGGCCCCGAACAAGCCAAACGGAAGGGTAACAAATTGGTGTAATCCGAACGGCGTTGTGAAAGCTGTCTTTTCTCTGGACAATGGAGACAAGGGGATCTGCCAATAGCCCTTTGTTAAGTCCAATGTCGAATAAAAGCGAGCCGTGCCTAGCCGATCAAGCAACTCGTCAACCCGCGGCATTGGATACGCGTAGAATTTCGACACAGCATTCACCTTGCGGTAATCTACACAGAATCGGACTGAGCCGTCCGTTTTCGGAACTAAAACTATCGGGCTCGCCCAGTTACTATTAGATTCTTCTATTACCCCCATGTCAAGCATAGCGCCCAATTCAGCCTGAACTACTTGTTTCTTGTGCTCAGGTAAACGATACGGCCGGCTGCGAACTACCACGCCCGGCTCGGTCTCGATATGGTGCTGAATTAGGTTAGTACGGCCCGGTAGGGGCGAGAAGACGTCGGCAAACTCTGCCTGCAATTTCGTTACATCAGTGAGTTGGGACGGCGAGAGGTGGTCTCCACCTGGAGCCAGGGCGAGGGATTGGGGTTTGATATTCGCCTCTGGCCCGAGATCATCCTCTCCGCCAATCACCGTTGCCAACATCACTGATTCCGCCTCATTCCATTTTTTAAGGAGGTTGAGGTGGTATATCTGACTGGACCCGTTCCTATCGGACCGTATTACCTCATAATCGAGATCTCCGACCTGTCGTGCGACCTCAAACGGTCCCTGCCACTTAGCCATTAATTTGGAGCTCGACGTTGGGAGTAATACAAGTACTTTCTCTCCCGGTGCAAATTTGCGTAACCTAGTTCCCCTGTTATACAGCTGGCTCTGGCGGTCCTGGGCTTGTAACAAATTCTCCATGGATAGCCGCCCCAATGTGTGGAGTTTTGTTCTCAAGTCCAGCACATACTGAATTTCGTTTTTGCCCTGAGACGGTCCCTCCTCCCAAGTTTCTCTCAGTACGTCGAGCACCCCCCGGGGCTGGCGTCCATAGAGAAGCTCGAAGGGGGAAAACCCCGTGGAGGCTTGTGGGACCTCTCGCACAGCAAATAACAAGGGCTCTAGCCACCTATCCCAATTTTTGGCGTCTTCGTGAACGAACTTACGAATCATGGATTTAAGTGTGCGATTAAATCGTTCGACCAGGCCGTCGGTTTGTGGGTGATAGACGCTAGTTCGAATCGATTTAATGCCCAACAATCCGTACAGTTCGCGTAGCGTACGTGACATAAACGCCGTGCCCTGATCGGTGAGGATTTCTTTTGGAACCCTCACCCGGGAGATAAGACGAAACAGGGCATCCGCAACACTTTTAGCGGAAATGTTGCGGAGGGCCACCGCTTCAGGATATCGTGTTGCATAATCAACTATGACTAATGCAAAGCGATGTCCTCGTGCCGATCGCTCTAATGGCCCGATGAGGTCCATGCCAATTCTCTCGAAGGGGACCTGCATTAAGGGAAGAGGGCGCAAAGGCGCTTTTGGGGCGGCCGGTGGGTTTACCAATTGACATTCCGGACAAGACGCGCACCACCTGCGCACGTTGTCATGAATGCCCGGCCAAAAGAAGCGGGCCATGAGGCGATTTAGTGTTGCGGCCTGTCCCAAATGGCCCGCCATAGGATTAGAATGAGCCGCCTGGAAAAGCATTTCCCGGCGGCTCTTTGGAATTAACAATTGGGTTGTATTCAATTTTGTCGGAGCGTCTTGGGTCACTCTATACAACCGGTCTTTTAAAATGGCAAAATACGGATAGGAGAGCGGGAGGGCAGGTTGAAGAGACTGGCCATCGATGGCGCGGACCTGTTGAAACGCATGTTTTAGTGTCTCATCCTGAGACTGCTCCAGAGGAAAGTCATCACGCTCCGAGAGAATTAGTCTCCCGATTTCGTTCGGTTCCCCTGAAGCAGACCACAGCGACCCTGGCTCAGTTTCTCCCACCTGTACCCGCACGGCCTCCTTCCGTGCCTTATTTCCCCAAGAGGCATCCGCACATAACGACCCCAATAAAACCGTAAACGCGGGCCAATTCGTTCCCAAAATTACCGGATGCCGGAGGTGGGGACTAAACGCCACCTCTACACTATGCTTTTGTCCCCGGAAATGAATGCTAATTGGGACAACCGGATACTCCACCACATCCCCGTGTACACACCGCACCTTAACCACGCGGCTTGTATCCAATGCCCCCGGTTGAATCAGGCTTTGATGGATTGAGGTTTGGTTACATCCCGAATCCACCAAGGCCGGATATGTACCCCCCTTGATACTCACGGGTATTTGGTACTCGCCAGCCTGACCGGGGGTGACCTGTGGGACATCCGGGACCCGGATCATTGTCCCCACCTCCATCGCTGGACACCTGTCCACGAAATGCTCCGGGTCCCCGCAACGCCAACAGGCCAGCCCAGACCTACCCGCCGCCCCAGTGGCAGGGAGTGGATTGGAGAATTGGCGCGGAGAGAGTGGAGAAACGGAAGCACTGTCCCCCCCAGCAGGCACAATCCCTGCCCCCCTGGGCGGGGCCCTTGGGCTCCCGAAGTGTCCATGGTCGATCCCGCCCCGCCCCCGGGGCGGGACACGAAGAGGGCCGGGTGGACGGGACCTAGGGAGAGGGACAGGGCGAGAGAGAGAGGGGGGAGAGAGAGAAGGAGAGAGAGAGTTAGCAGGTGGGGGTGCGCCGACCCCTGGGCACGCCACCATGTGGTCCTCCGCCAGATGGATGGCCGAGTCCAGCGACGTGGGGCGGTGGCACTGGACCCACTCGGCCGTCTTCTTGGGAAGCCGAGCGATGAACTGCTCCAGCACCACCAGGTCGACGACATGCTCCACGTCACTTCCCTCGGCCAGTAGCCACTTGCGGCAGGAGTCCCGGAGCTGTTGGGCCATCGCGAAGGGCCGGCCGGCCTCGCCCAAATCCAGGGATCGGAAGCGCTGGCGATGTTGCTCTGGCGACCGGCCGACCCGCTGGATAATGGCCCTCTTGAGGTCGTCGAAGACCAGGAGGTTCGCCACCGGAAGTTGTTGCGCGGCCACCTGGGCCTCACCGGAGAGCAGGGGTATTAGGCGTACCGGCCACTGCTCGCGGGGCCACCCGCAGGCCTCCGCCGACTTTTCGAAGAGCTCCAGGAAGGCCTCCGGATCGTCCTGGGCCCCCATCTTGTGAAGCGGCAGGTGCATGGGGGCGGCGGGCGGCCCGGCGGCCTCGGCGCGAACCTCCCGATCCATCCAGCTCCGGAACCTCTCGCGGTCCTCCTGCTGGGCCTGAACGATGGCCTGGAATCGTCTCTCCTGATCGGTCCTCAGGTCCAGCAGGGCCTGATGTTGTTCTTGGTGCAGGACCGCGAGGGAAGCGATGATATCCGCAAGCGGCGTGGAGGACGGGCTTTGCATGGCGGCGGCCGTCCTTCTTCCTTCCCGGGTTTCGGCACCAGTGTAGTAAGTTCGTGTGGCAAGGAAGAGGACAAAGGGGTCGGCTGGACTGCTGACGTATTTATTTAACCAAAACTAAACAAAGAACAAAGAAAATCACAAACACCCAAACGGTGACTCTTATTCTGACACTCTCTGTCAAACTTCCGGTTCACTCCTTCTGGTTCGGGTCAGCAGTCCGTCTCTCTCTCGCTTGCATCCGTTTCTCCCGGCGTTTTATACTCTCTCCACGCCAATTACTAGAACGAGAAACAGGTGATGATAATTTTTGCCCAAACCACTCACTTACCGCTCGTCTCCTGATTCTCTCTCCCGCTGCAGACTTCGCTAAACCACGCCCCCCCTGCCACAGCTCAGTACTAGGATAGTTGCTTTTTGGAATTTACATGTTACCCTTGGGAGATATCTAGAAATGTGGTGTTAGCTTTCACAGTGATGTTGATGATACTCCGCTCTATATTTCTTAATACTTGAGTGAGCTCATATCGCATTATATTCTTTCATGTCCGCTGTGATATCAAAATTCTGGCAATTTTATAATATCTAGAATATCAAAATCAACTGCGGGTGGCAGATCCTTTTCCTATTTAGTACCCAAACTCTAGAACAATCTACCTAAAATTGTTCGGGAGGCAGACACACTTTGTCAGTTTATATCTAGATTAAAGACCAATCTCTTTAACCTGGCATACACTATCACATTTCTATAATTCAAATCCGTTAAAGGATTATTAGAATGAGTATTTCCTCTAAGCCATGGCCACACACGTCTTATATTTGTCACAGTCTTCTGTCTTTCTGTCACTGTCTTCTGTGAGTGTTGTGTTTATTTGGTGCCATGTGCTCTCTCCTTTCCTTTTCTTACCCCGCCCACCTTGTCACCTCATTACTGTTTAGTTGCTCCACCTGTGTTTCTCCCTTGCTCCCGGACTCATTACCTGGTTCACTCTGCACACCTGTTCAATTACTCACACACACACAGCTGTTCCCCATTTGTTCACTAGTATATAGTTTGGCTCACACACCACTCTGCCTGCCTGGATTATTGTATGTCAGTTGTATCACGTATGTTTCTAGTGCTTGTGTTATTTCGGCCCTTCAAGTCCCTTATGCCATTCTGGCACCCCGACGAGACGCTGGAGGATTACATCAACCTGGCTCTGCAGTTGAGCGGCTCAGCCGTTAGGGTGGAGTTAGCTGCAGAGCCGGCTCAAGGTTCTCCCGAGGCGACAGTCCAGGAGTCAGCAGAGGCCTCGTCGGCTGCACCCAGTGCCTCACACCTGTTCCTGGAGCGTCACGGGCTGATGCGCTGCATGCGGGATTCACAGTTAATGTCGGTGCGAGCAGCGTGGTCGGCTCGCAGGACTCACAAGGTGGTGGAGCCTGCTGATGTTCCCTCTGAGGCAGTGGGGCTGACTGCTAGCTTTCACAAAGCTGCAGATTCCACTCAGGATTTCTCCGAGGCGTCGTCGTCCACTCACGATGTCCCGATGACTTTCCAGAGTTGAGTCAGGTTCCGGTTGACCCTCCAGAGTCGAGTCAGGTGCTCATGGACCCTCCAGAGTCAAGTCAGGTGCTCATGGTCCCTCCAGAGTCAGGGCTAATCACCATTGACCTTCCAGAGTCAGGGCTAGTCACCGTTGACCTTCCAGAGTCAGGGCTAGTTACCGTTGACCTTTCAGAGTCAAGTCAAGTCACTGGTGAGCTTCAAGGACAGAGTCAAGTCACTGGTGAGCTTCAAGGACAGAGTCAAGTCACCGGTGAGCTTCAAGGACAGAGTCAAGTCACCGGTGATCTTCAAGGACTGAGTCAAGTCACCGGTGATCTTCATGAACAAAGGCAAGTCACCACTGATCTTCATGAGCAAATACAAGTCACCAATGATCTTCATGTACAAATACAAGTCACCAATGATCTTCATGTACAAATACAAGTCACCAATGATCTTCATGTACAAATGCAAGTCACCAAGAATCTTCATGAACAGTGTTGGGTCAGCACCGATCTTCTGGAGTCCAGTATGTACACCATGGGATTGCCAGATTGTCTTCCTCCCGTTGGTTGGACCACACGGTTGTGGTGGTCTTCTGCTCCGCCCTGGGGAGCGTTTGCCCTGACCACACGGTTGTGGTGGTCTTCTGCTCCGCCCTGGAGGGCTTCCGCCTTGACCACACGATTGTGGTGGTCTTCTGCTCCGCCCTGGGGGATGTCCGTCCTGACCACACGGTTGTGGTGGTCTTCTGCTCCGCCCTGGAGGGCTTCCGGCGGAGGGGGGCTTCAGCCCTGACCACATGGTTGTGGTGGTCTTCTGCTCTGCCCTGGGGGGCGTCCGTCCCAACCACACGGTTGTGGTGGTCTTCTGCTCCGCCCTGGGGGGCTTCCGCCCTGACCACATGGTTGTGGTGGTCTTCTGCTTCACCCTGGGGGGCTTCCGCCCTGACCACACGGTTGTGGTGGTCTTCTGCTCCGACCTGGGGGGCATCCGTCCCGACCACACGGTTATGCTGGTCTTCTGCTCCGCCCTGGTGGGCGTCACGTGATGTCCTTCTTGGACTTGTGTTTTTGTGTTTATTTTTTGTTGTTCTGCTGTCTGTGTCTTTCTTTCTGTTTCCTCCTATGGACCTGGCCATGTCCCTTCCCCTGATCCTCCGCCGGTCCACCTCCCTCCTGGGTTTCTTGTCTGTGTCTCTTGTCTCTGTTTCCCCATTTTACCTGGTCGTCTTGTCTCTGTTTCCCCATTCTACCTGGTCCTCTTGTCTCTGTTTTACCATTTTTATCTGGCCCTCCATCCCTCCCCCGATCCACCTCCGTTCAGCCTCCCTCCGTGATTTATTATTTTGGAGTGTCTGGAATCCATTCCTTAAGGGAGGGGTTCTGTCACAGATAGTTTTGTCTCACACACAAATCTGCCTGTCTGGATTATTGTATGTCAGTTGTATCACGTATGTTTCTAGTGCTTGTGTTATTTCGGCTTGTTTCCTGTGATTGTTTCTGTTTTGTTTTTGCTGTGTTGGCTTTTTAGTTATTGTTTATAATAAAGTGTCTCTTCCCTGCACTTGGACCCAGACCTTGCTCTTTCCACGGCCCCGTCTCTACCGCGCCGTGACAATATTGTGAAAGCACAGAAAATAATATGTTGCACACAGGTGTTACAAATAGTTGTGTGCTAACGAAGGACAAAAGTGCTCGATGAGGATAGTGATCAAAATGAGGAGTTTACTGGATGACAAAGGAGAATACAGACAATATACTACACTTCACAAATAAGTTACGTTGCATATAAAAATAACAGCATTAACATAGACATTCAGTGTTAATACATGCATTCAATCACGGACCAAGAAGAACTAAACAGACAGGGTATTTAAGCACACTGAAGGTAATGAGGGAACTGGAGACAGGTGGGGAATAATCAATTAACCAAAACAAGGAGAAAGGTGACCAAATAAGGGAACAGAAAGTTCATAAACGTAACAGTTCGCCCCCTCCCGGAAAGGTGCGTCCTCGCACTGCAAGAGGAATACCAGCGGAGGGAGGGTGGGGGTTCTGGAGGCGGGCGAGGAGCAGGCAAGGAGCAGGTGAAGAGGGAGCATGGAGTTAGGGACCAGGGCGGAGTGGATGGAAGGGGGGAGACCGGAGCAGGAGGAGCGAGATGGTCCTCCAGGGGCCAGCCAGTACGGAGATCCAAGGTAGAGTCGATGGCGGGAGGAGCCATGGTGGAGAATGAGCTGACGACACCAGGGGGCCGACAGGCGCAGACTGCACCAGTGGGTGAGGAGCCCAAGATGGAGCAGTGCAGCCGCAGAGCCAGGGTGACGTTGAGGATCCAGAGGGCCTAGGTGGAGCAGAAGGCTCAGGCGACCAATGCGGAGGCGGCGTCCTGGAAGACCGCTGTGGAGCCAGAGCGACCGAGGATGGAGGTGGAACCAGAGGGAAGGAGGAGCCTGACAGAGCCGGAGGGATGGAGTGACGAGGTGAAGCCAGAGGAACGGAGTACCAAGGCGCCGGATGGTCAACGACTGACCAAGGTGGAGCCGGAGGGACGAGGGAGCCCGGTGGAGCAGGTGGGATGCCAGGCCACGGTGGAGACGAGGGGGCTAAGAGCCAAGGTGGAGCCGCTGGGTCGAAGGACCGAGGAGGAGTCCAGGGCTCGGAGGCTGGAGGCGGAGACAGGGCCTTAACACGCCAAGGCGGACCTGGAGACTGGCAGTCCAGTGGTGAACCATTACGCCCACATGGCGCGGACTGAGGGTGAGCTGCGGGACAGACTGGCACCAGCAGAAATGATGTCGAGGAACTGGCTGGTCTAGGAGGTGGAGAGAGAGGAAGGATGGGAGGAAACACAGGAGTATCAGGGCTGGACGGA
The DNA here is from genome assembly GCF_023724105.1 of Carassius gibelio. Lineage (NCBI taxonomy): Eukaryota > Metazoa > Chordata > Actinopteri > Cypriniformes > Cyprinidae > Carassius > Carassius gibelio. The sequence goes on along the minus strand of NC_068383.1, from coordinate 28,994,944 downwards.
ACCAGCGGAAGTGGAGCAGGGGATCTGGCAGGTCTAGGAGGAGGTGGGAGAAAGGAGGCTGGGAGGGAATACAGGAGACACAGGAAATTCAGAGCTGGGCGGAATCAGCGGAGAAGCCGAAAATTCAGATCTGGGCAGAACCAGCGGAGAAACAGAAAATTCAGGGCTGGACAGAACCAGCGGAGAAACTGAAAATTCAGGGCTGGACGGAACCAGTGGAGAAACAGAAAATTCAGGGCTGGGCGGAACCAGCGGAGAAACAGAAAATTCATAGCTGGGCCGAACCAGCGGAGGAACAGAAAATTCAGGGCTGGGCGGAACCAGCGAAAATGGAGCATAGGAACTGACTGGAGGAGGTAGGAGTAGGAGACTGAGAGGGTATACAGGGGGATCAGGGCTGGACGGAACCAGCAGAAAAACAGGGGATTCAGGAATTACCTCCATAGACCAGTCCATTAGATCCATAAGTTGCTCCATATTTCTCGAGACTTTATACAGCTCACCCTCAGTCGTGGAAGTGTGGGCAGGGCTTCCCTCCACACCCTCGATCTCCACTAAGACTCCCACGACACATGGTGTTGCCGGCTCACACACCTGGTCAGTCGTGCTCTCGAGGTCCTGCACCCTGTCAGTGATTGGCTTGGGCTCTGCGACTGCAATGGGCTCTGGCTCCGTGTGGCTTGATGGTGGCTGGCTGGTCTTTGGGTCGGGAGTGGGGCTGGAGATATCCTCTTCGGTGGTGCTGATGGTCCATGGAGATCCATTTTTCTCCAGCACCCACTCCACAAGAAGGGTGAAATCCTCTCGGGGACCGTTCGCTGGTAGGCGTGCCTTACTCCGCGCGCTCAGGCCGGTGTAGAAGAAGTTGGAGAGCGAGCAGTCGGGGAAGTGGGTAAGGCACGCCAGATCGAGAAAGTCCCTAGTACGGTCCTCCAGCGAACGTTCTAGTTGCTCCAGGCATAGGGGACGGACTGCTGGGATGGCCATTCCAGGAGAGGGAGGAAAACAAAAATAAAAAAAAACAACTAAGAAAGGAAAATGCTGCTAACTAAACTGTTTCGGTCCGTGATTCTGTTACAAATAGGTGTGTGCTAACGAAGGACAAAAGTGCTCGATGAGGATAGTGATCAAAATGAGGAGTTTACTGGATGACAAAGGAGAATGCAGACAATATACTACACTTCACAAATAAGTTACGTTGCATATACAAATAACAACATTAACATAGACATTCAGTGTTAATACATGCATTCAATCACGGACCAAGAAGAACAAAACAGACAGGGTATTTAAGCACACTGAAGGTAATGAGGGAACTGGAGACAGGTGGGGAATAATCAATTAACCAAAACAAGGAGGAAAGTGACCAAATAAGGGAACAGAAAGTTCATAAACGTAACAACAGGACACACGCAAAAAAAAAAAAAAAAAAAATGCAATGCTTGCGTGAACTACTATAGATTTGGTATTGCTATAGAGTCAGAACCAGTGAATGCAGTTTACAAGTTTCATAGAAAGAGAATGATACAGTTGCAATCGAAATTATTCAACGACCCTTGACTTGCAAGACAATTTGCTGTGGAGGATAACATTTTAGGAAATCAATTTAACAAAGGCATCAGTAAAGTATTAGAGAAAGTTTGTTAATACACATTTGAGTGATTCTGAGAATGGAACATTGATGAATCATGATAAAATTTGAATTGGCTCTAAACATTCATGTTCAAAATTATTTTTTTTTTGCAGAATATTTTATTCTTTAAAATCTCCAATAAACTATGTCTGTAAGTGTTTAGAAGCTTCTGTCACCTCTCTACTACAGTTTTGGCCCATTCCACACCTGAAAAAGCTTTCAGATCACTGATAATCTTTGGTTTTCACATTGCCACTGCTTTCTTCAAATTCAACCAGATATTTGAAATGAGAATTAAGCCTTGAGACTGAACAGGTCACTCAAGTACATTCTATGACTGATCACTGAACCAAGCAGAAGTAGATTTGGATTTGTACTTTGGTATGACTGGCCTGCAGGAAAGTCCATTGATCATCAGCTTCAGTCTTTGCACCAAAGGCATCACAAATCTTGTCAAAATGGCCTGATACCTCAAAGAATCCATGATGTCCTTCATACAGTCATGACTTCCACTTCCTTCTGCAGTAAAGAAACCCCATAACAGGACTGATCCACCTCCAAGTTTGAGGATGGAGATGGTGTTCTTCTGCTTATGAGCTTTGCCTTTTTTGCAGCAGACATACTGCTGATACATGGGTCCAAAAAGTTCCAGTTTGGTCACATCACTCCATATAACATTCCTCCAGAGCTCCACAAGTCTACACAAATGAATTTGATCAAGTTCAAGTTGTCCTTTGTTCTTCTTGATAAAGAGTGGTATTCTGCAAGATGTCTCAACATAAAGGCAATACTTGTCTAGTGATCTTCTTACACACTGCTTTGAAATGGTTTTCCTCTTTTCATTGGGTCATCTTGCAAGTCTTTGGCTTAACATTGCAGATTTTTCTCAGTTGCTCTGATTAAATATTTTATGATATTGTGCTTTTTCTTCCACAACCTCAAAGGTTTTCTGGTAAAACACATTTTAAGCTAAGGAATAAGGCTGAGAGCTGTGTCTCTAGGAACTTTCAATGTCTTGGAAATCTTCATATAGCCTTAGACTTTCTAAAGTAATACAATATTTATTCTCTTTAGCTTTTGTGAGATCTCTGTTGACATTTTTGCTACTCAACTTCAACACATGCATGGGCTAACTGTGTGTGTAACAGCTCAAGCTAATTCTGTTTTTAATAGAGTTTCTAAAAGCTTAATTGTGTTTTGAGACTGTTTTATTCCCCACCATGCAAATAAGTGATTTAAAAACAGCAATGTTGAATAGGGGTTGAATAATTATGACATAGCAGTATTATTAAAAAATCTTATAACTCAAAAGCATTACATTAAATATTGACAATAATACTTTTAATACGCCAGTGAACTGTTATAGATACAATTTTTATTTTATCGTGGATCTTCAGAAAAGCTTGTATTTGTAAAGTACTGCAGTCTCTAGGGGGTTGAGTAATTTTGATTGCAACTGTATACGCCATACGAGTCACTGTAGGAATTGAATACTTTAATGCCTGCAGACAAAACAGATTAACACTAGCAAACGCAGTGACTTATGAAATAAAATGTCATGTTTTAAAGAAGAGTAGCTTGGTTAAGTGGTGGAAATAGTGGATGATGGGCACAGCAGGGTAATAAAACTGATAGTCACACACAGGTGTAATAGTGTGCAAATTCTACTACTCTACACTCTATTTAGATAACTATTTAAGAAGGCTTAAGGCTGATTTATGCTTCTGCATCAGACCTATGCCATAGGCCTATGCCATGCCGCGTTGATGTGCAGTACAAATGCAAACCGCTGGTCTGCGGTGTTCACAGGCATGTTGCTGGTGTAACATGCAGTACCACAGCAAAAGTCGAATAAGTGGCTCACCGGAGAAGCTTCATAGCCGTGATGGTGGCATTATCAAATCATTATTTAAACTACAAAAGGAAACAACAATGGAACAGGAGATGGCATTTTTTTCAATCTCCATAAGGACTTGACTTTAGGAGAAGGACAAAGGAGTGGATATGGGGATAGTGACAGGGGATGGTAAAGGGCTGGCAGGAAGGCAAGTAGACAATACAGCTGGAGGTACGGCCGGAGGATGAACACCCAGAAGAAGGATGACAAACAGAGTCCAGGGTGAATCAGATGGAGGAAGGAGCCAGGGAGGAGACAACAGGAACTTGGAGGAGCCGGGTGGGACCAAGGCCACAGCCATGATGGTGGGTCACGGTGGAGCCGACAGAGGGAGGAGCCATGGTGGAGGAAGGGCTGACTGCTCCAGGGGATCGACTGACGGTGCCGGAGCAGGTGGTGGTGGAGCCCAAAGCGGAGACAGAGAGCCAAAGAGCCAGGGCGGCAGGGAAGATGTCTCTGGCAACCGAGGTGGAGGCAGGGCTCCAGAAGAACATGGTGGAGCCAGAGCAACAGAGGACCAAGGTGGAGCCAGAGGGAAGGAGAAGAAATGATTTAATGCACAAGAAAGAGAATGTAGAGCCTTTAAGTAAGTGTTTTTCACCATTTACGGGGGTAGTTGGTGATTTTAAAGCCGTCCGAATCCAGGATGTCTGTGTTTTTTTTTTCACCACCCTTGTCAAAATCCCCGGCCGAATTACCTACTGTATTTTGACAAACACCAAGGTCATATGGTCATTATTACCACCCAAATCCACATCTCTGACGTTAACAAGAAGAAATCGATTCAAAATGAAGTGTTTAAATTCTTTTTGAGCACTCCCAAACACCGTAAGGTAATGTTGTACTGCAGTGTGTTTTGTATACATATTTATTTCTGAAATGCTGGAAAGCATTTAAAAGAACAATACTTCATAACTGCTCCACCACAGCGTCTGGGAGCAGAAAGAAAAAAAAAACACCTAAACATTCGAAATGGGTCTTTATCACCAGCAGCCATATCACCCTGCAGCCCAAGACCGGTTGGCCACAATATGGCTGCCGTCGCATGATCCAGGTGGATGATGCACACTGGTGGTGGATGAGGAGATACCCTCGGACAATATAAAGCGCTTTGAGTGCTTAGAAAAGTGCTATATGAATGTAAGAAATTATTACCATTATTACTATTTATTATTGCAGAAGCATCAATACAATTTTAAAATGTGTATTATTATAAACATCTATTTATATATATATATATATATATATATATATATATATATATATATATATATATATATATAAAACATATATATATCGCATATAATTATATACAACTACAGAGTTTGTATTGTCCTATTTTTAGAACAGGAGATTTAAATAATGAAATAATAAACAGGATGATATAAAATGTATGTATTATAAAATATGCTTGGAATAATAAGAATACATTTGACATAATATGTATTTTTAAATACATTTTATATGATAATAAGAATAAATTTGTAAATAAAATCGATCCAAGATGTCGTTACGTGGGACCCAGGAACGTTCCTCTGGACCCTATCCTTCCCAGTCCACTAGATTTTCCAGCTGCCCACCATGCCGCCGGGAGTCCAGGATGTCCTTGACTGTATGAGCTGCGCCGTCATCTAGGAGAGGAGGGGGGATTTCCATCTCGCCAGGTTCTGTGGAGGGAGAAACAGAAGGATGGTGAGGTTTTAGGAGTGACACATGGAATGTGGGGTGAATCCGGTACTCAGGAGGAAGCTGGAGTTTACATAACTGGATTTATCTGCTGGGTGATGGTGAACGGGCCAATGACTCTTGGACTGAGTTTGCGGCAGGGTAGACGCAGGCGGATGTCCAGGGTTGACAGCCAGACCTTCTGACCGGGCTGGTAGTGGGGGGCCTCGGACCAGCGAAGGTTGGCTGTCGTCCTGCGTCTGCGAAGTGCCCGCTGAAGTTGGTGATGAGCCGCGTCCCAGAC
>NC_068383.1:28950982-28988945 GCF_023724105.1 Carassius gibelio | reverse complement strand
AAAGTGGGGAGGGATCTACATACCAACTTTTCACAATCGTTAAACTGTTTGATGTAAAAAAAACAATAGAACAAAAAAAATAGATTTTCTTCATAGAGATATATTATGAAAAAACAACAATGAAATGCACAATAATAAACCCAAAACAAATTAATATACCATAATCCAATAGTACAAATGACTCAACCAACAATTAAAAATACAAAATGCATAGTCATGATGATATGAGCATTTAATATCAGATGTAATGAATGCAGGAATACTTAGGCTATATAACACAGTCCATAGTTGAAAGAGGAACTCTTCTAGACAATGTAGCTGTACCCAATTATTCAATCCTTGGTAACGGTCCAGATCAAATTCAATAATCCACACAGCAATTCCAGACTAAAGCAGAAAACATTTCTTATCCTCTTCAAGGTATTGAGAATGAGGAGTCACGTGCCGATTTGGGTTGATTTGGGAGGGGTCTGAGCCGGTCGGCCCTGATGGAAGGATACGCTATCTGTTGCCAGGGGGAATGCCTTCAGAACTTAACAGAGGCGTGACTAAACATTTCAGAGCGCTTTCATTTTTGCGCATTTATTTTGTCGGCGGAACAGATCGAGACGGATCTACAAATACGCGAAAGAAAAGGAAGAAAGTAAAGCAATGCAAAAACATAAGGCGAAAGAAAGTTGACCTTACAGGAACAAGCTCACACCAAGCGCAAAACAGCGGTGTTTGGAGAAGCTCTCAGGCAGCTCCCTGCAGCGGCACAGAGACCTGAACAATTTACCTCAGTGCTCACATATGGACATTGGGAATTATATTGTTTATAATGTAAGTCACTTTGCATTCACGCTGTTAATGGCTTAATCTAACCCGGACATTTACATCTCGCAATCACACATTTAACTACCCTAGCTAACCCAGAACTGGTTTGCCACTTTGCAGCCCCCAACAAAAAAAACCTGGTACAGTATGTGTCATTGGGTTAAAATCAAATTATAACTAAACATACACAGCTTTAGCATACATCAAAACATGTTGGAAATGTTCGTATACATTGAACATCTCGTTACAATCTAGTGTTCAGTCGCAGTTAATTCTAGATGCAATGTAATTACAATACTCTAAAACGCATGTGAATAAACTTACTTTGGCCAGTACAACACTGTTTTCATCACCTGCTGTAAATGGACCCAGCCAAAGCAGAAAGCCTCATAACTTTCCAAAGACTTGTGGCTTTTAAACTTCTGCATTGTGTAGTAACTTAAACCAAAAACAATATAATTCCCAATGTCCATATGTGTGCATGGAGGTAAATTGTTCCAGGTCTCTGTGCCACTAGAGAGCTTCTCCAAATACCGCTGTTTTGCGCTTGGTGTAACCTAAAACAACTGTATTTCATTGTTCCTATGTTTTCCAAATGTATCGTGTGAGGTACTGCAGCAGTAACTTCCAGGCATGGTAAAACAGTGCAGAATTGCGAGAACCTCCTCTTAACAACACATTTAAACAATCCTGTTTGTTTCGCCGCCGGTATCATTCGTTGTCGCTTTCATTCTGTTGTACTGCGGAGCTTCTGCCACGAAAACAAATTCCTCGTATGTGTAAACAGATCTGTCAATAAAGCTCATTCTGATTCTGATTCCAACATGGCGGAGACCATGATATCGAGGGAGGGGCTTTGTGCTATGACGACAACTTCTCATTCTCAATATCCTATTTCGGTGACCCAAAGCAAAGCTGGTAAATTTATCCTTTCTATTTCCAACATGTACCATGAAATGGTAAAATGGACCATGGGTACAAAACAAGGGTAGGTAAAAGGAGTCCTTTTTGATCAAGCATAAAACAGTACGTTTCCCAATCAGGACATCAGTATGGGTTAGGTTACCAGAGGGAAGCCATGCTTTCCTCTTACCAAACAGTTCTCCCTTCTTCTACTTCTCACCTGTATTTAACCTTAGCATAAAGGAACAACAGTGTCCCCCAATGGTGGGTAGTAGAATAATACCATTAGTAACTTTGAAACTGTTACAACGTCGTTACCTAACGCCGTTCTTTTAAACGCCTTTATTCCAAACACTGCATATACATACGTATATATATATATATATATATATATATATATATATATATATATATATATATATATATATATATATATATACCTGTTTTATATATTTAATACTTGGTCAGTTTATTGATTTGTTTGGTTAACTTTGGATACATTTTTAATTTTAATACCATGCAGTGCACAAAATTAAGATTTGAGAGTTCAAGTCGGTGCTCAATAAATGATGATAAGTTAAGAAATGTTGTGCATCCACTTTTTATTAGTGTGACATTTAGCATGCAAATGAAGGGGAAAACTTCAAGATATCAGCCCTAAAAATTGGCAGCACATATCGGCCATCGGCTGACCCTGACTTCTAAACATCGGCATCGGCTATAGAAATCGAGCATCGCGTTAGTTCAGTCAGGCCACGTTAGTCATGCTTGCATCAGCTGACAGTCAGCTGTTCCTGACGTGTACCAATCCAGTATAGACGCCTACTATTTAAATTCCCATATCGCTGTGTATGTTGCTTAGTGGTTAACATAGTTTTCCATTGGTTGCAGGAACGAATATTGAGCATATTTGCAGCAGCATTTATACATCTGTGTTCATACACCTGCAGCAATACACAGCTAGAGCATGCAATCGCTCTAAGGACACGCAGATAAGGCCATGACAACAGGGTTAAACGAGACCAGTATTCTCGTTAAAGTGTTTCAACGGGGGTTCGCTGTATTTAGTTCCGCAGTTGCATTGATATTTTTAATAACTGCTCGCACTTGCTTGGAATTAAGACTAATATTCGACCCTTCAGCTGATCGCCGAAGTGAGGGAAACCTCCCCCACATTAGGCACTGTTACACCAAACTGCCAAAAATGTGAAGCGACGCTACGCACTGGATCCGCCAGCAGCACGCAAGAGCAGAGTCTCCCGCACAGCGCTGCATTTACGCTTGGGACCAAAACCGCTTCGTCCATTCAGCTGTGACACAGAATTATTGATATTGGCGTGTTGTGTGACACATAACTAACTGGGGCCCAGGTCAGGAAGCAGACAGACTGGCTAAACCAACCGTCTGCTAGCTGCCTCACGTCACAGAGGTCAGTTAATTCTTAGCACATAGAGACTCTTTCACCTAGATATCACACTATAGAGACTGTGTCTGTTCCCGAACTAGAAAATACAAAAAACGTCCAAACCAAGTTAAGGTTAACAATTTAATTGAGGTTCAACAAATAAAAAACAAATGCAATATGGATAAACAAATGATAAAGATTGGCTTATTGAATATCAGATCCATTTCTACGAAAACACTTTTTGTAAATAATATGATAACTGATCATAATATAAATGTGCTCTGTTTGACAGAAACTTGGCTAAAACCTGATGATTACATTATTTTAAATGAGTCCACCCCCCAAGATTACTGTTATAAACATGAGCCGCGTCTAAAAGGCAAAGGGGGAGGAGTTGCTTCAATTTATAACAACGTTTTCAGGATTTCTCAGAGGGCAGGCTTCAAGTATAACTCGTTTGAAGTAATGGTGCTTCATATAACATTATTCAGAGAAACCAATGTTAATGATAAATCCCCTGTGATGTTTGTACTGGCTACTGTATACAGGCCACGAGGGCACCATACAGACTTTATTAAAGAGTTTGGTGATTTTACATCCGAGTTAGTTCTGGCTGCAGATAAAATTTTAATAGTTGGTGATTTTAATATCCATGTCGATAATGAAAAAGATGCATTGGGATCAGCATTTATAGACATTCTGAACTCTATTGGTGTTAGACAACATGTTTCAGGACCTACTCATTGTCGAAATCATACTCTATATTTAATACTGTCACATGGAATTGATGTTGATAGTGTTGAAATTATTCAGCTAAGTGATGATATCTCAGATCATTATTTAGTTCTGTGTAAACTTCATATAGCCAAAATTGTAAATTCTACTTCTTGTTACAAGTATCGAAGAACCATCACTTCTACCACAAAAGACTGCTTTTTAAGTTATCTTCCTGATGTATCCAAATTCCTAAGCATATCCAAAACCTCAGAACAACTTGATGATGTAACAGAAACTATGGACTCTCTCTTTTCTAGCACTTTAAATACAGTTGCTCCTTTATGCTTAAGGAAGGTTAAGGAAAACAGTTTGACACCATGGTATAATGAGCATACTCGCACCCTAAAGAGAGCAGCCCGAAAAATGGAGCGCAGCTGGAGGAAAACAAAACTAGAGGTATTTCGTATTGCTTGGCGGGAAAGTAGCATATCCTATAGAAAAGCATTAAAAACTGCTAGATCTGATTACTTTTCTTCTCTTTTAGAAGAAAACAAACATAACCCCATGTATTTATTCAATACAGTGGCTAAATTAACGAAAAATAAAGCCTCAACAAGTGTTGACATTTCCCAACACCACAACAGTAATGACTTTATGAACTACTTTACTTCTAAAATCGATACTATTAGAGATAAAATTGCAACCATTCAGCCGTCAGCTACAGTATCACATCAGACAGTGCACTATAGACCCCCTGAGGAACAGTTCCACTCATTCTCTACTATAGGAGAGGAAGAATTGTATAACCTTGTTAAATCATCTAAACCAACAACATGTATGTTAGACCCTATACCATCTAAGCTCCTAAAAGAGGTGCTTCCAGAAGTCATAGGTCCTCTTCTGACTATTATTAATTCCTCATTGTCATTAGGATATGTCCCCAAAACCTTCAAATTGGCTGTTATTAAGCCTCTCATAAAAAAACCACAACTTGACCCCAGAGAACTTGTTAATTATAGACCAATCTCCCTTTTCTGTCCAAGATACTAGAAAAGGTGGTATCCTCACAATTATATTCCTTCTTAGAGAAACATGGTATATGTGAGGATTTCCAGTCAGGATTTAGACCGTATCATAGTACTGAGACTGCTCTCCTTAGAGTTACAAATGATCTGCTCTTATCATCTGATCGTGGGTGTATCTCTCTATTAGTTTTATTGGATCTTTGTGCTGCGTTTGACACAATTGACCACAACATTCTTTTGCATAGACTTGATCACTTAGTTGGCATCAGTGGAAGTGCATTAGCATGGTTTAAATCATACTTATATGACTGCCATCAGTTCGTAGCAGTGAATGAAGATGTATCATATCGATCACAAGTGCAGTATGGAGTACCTCAAGGCTCAGTACTATGGCCGCTACTCTTCACGCTTTATATGTTACCCTTGGGAGATATCATCAGGAAACATGGTGTTAGCTTTCACTGTTATGCTGATGATACTCAGAGGTGTCAAGTAACGAAGTACAAATACTTCGTTACTGTACTTAAGTAGAAATTTGGGGTATCTATACTTTACTTGAGTAATTATTTTTCAGCCGACTTTTTACTTCTACTCCTTACATTTTCACGCAAGTATCTGTACTTTCTACTCCTTACATTTTAAAAATAGCTTCGTTACTGGTATTTCATTTCGCCTTGTTTTCATTGAATTTCAGTGAATTTGATTGTGGTTGGATGAGAAGTATAAACAGATACCATCCAGACACCCTATTGGTTTGTATGCGATCCATCGCACCTGCACATGACACAAATTACATCACCCTCCAGCAAGGGCATAGACAGTTTTTGGTTCGTTTATCATAAAATGTATTTCTTAAAAGTAGGGTTGGGTATGGAACCGGTATCCGATCGCCTCAGAGTCAGTCGGCTTAAATTTCATATGAAACCGGCGTCAGATCGGTCTCCTCCCCGTCTTTCAGCGCGCTCTTCAATCCGCAGACCGCGGCGGAGCAGCACAAGCTCAAACAGAGACAGAGGACATAAGGTGTGTGTTTATCAATAGATTGTTAGAATCTGTATCAGTGAAGTTATTTGTCATAAATACAGTTTACAAAAGGTCACGTAGAAGCTGTCGCTTCCTCATCTACTGTAAAGTTTTCGCTTGTCACAGCAGTTTCCTCCAGAGAAAATCTAGCCCTTAACACATATGACCGAACAAATACTTTAATTACACTTATTTAAATATACTTATACTAAATATTAATTTAATCATACGTACTTTATACATACACTAACTACTGTACAAAAGTCTTAGGCACGTTAGTATTTTCACTTAAAAGAATGGTGTTCGGTTATTTATATATTTTGCTGTAGTGTGTCGGTAGAAAATATCAGTTTACATTTCCAAACATTCATTTTGCCGTTGTCAAACTGCTTGTGCATTCAAAATCGCACTAGATTATTATTAAAATTAATGGCAAACTGATATTTACTATGGAAACACTAAAGCAAAAGATTAAAATAACTGGCTTAAAACCCTTTTTTGGGGTGAAAATACTAATGTGCCTAAGACTTTTGCACATTACTGTACTTTACAAACGACATTGTTGCTACTTTATAAAGAATGAGCATACAGTCATTCACAGAACTGATTTAAGACAGTGACAGACAGCACTCATCTTAACTAAATATCAGAGTGAGTGACAGATATACGGTAGAATTATGTGTGGTTTTATATTAAATAATGACCCAGATTGTGAAATACATTTATTAGCCTTAGATTAAGGGAAGCACAACTTGGGAAGTGAGAGCATCCAAGGTGAAAGCTATGGATTTATTTAAAATATTTGGAATGTTCTTTTAAGTTATCCATAGTTTTTTTTTTTTTTAGGTTCTTTTTTTTAAGTATAGGTTCAGGCACCATTTAGGCGCCTGTACTCTTTTAAAAGTATCGAAAAGGCACTGGACCCTATTTAAAAGTTATTATTTCTCACTGGCTCATTTACCAAATGGGTGCTTTATCTTCGTTCTCCACAAATAAAGCTACTGTTGGTAGTTCGGTAGTGAGACGTTTTCATAAATTATCGTTTGCGATTGACAATGTTGTGATATCTAGGCTATACCAACTTTGTACAGGAAGCTATCAATCAAGAAGGTATTGGGATTATGAGTTAATTTTCCTTTTTAGTTATTGATTAATCACTTGGATTAATCATTAATTTTGACAGCACTATAATGCTTATTGTAAATAGACAACGTTACAAGAGTAATTGTTACTAAGCCTGCACCAATGTTCTTGTCCATTGCCCTGGCAGATTACTAAAATGCGTTCATTTTCAATGGGCATATATGTTGCTGAAACATGTAGCCTAGTGCATCCCAAATTTTTCAACATGAACATTTAATATAACATTATATTCATTATGGCCTTTAGAAAAATGTTTTTTTTAGGAGGTGGGGTGGTTCACAATAGGCCCCTGTGGTGCGGCCTAAGCTTTTGTTCTTAATGGCATTTGTTCCCTTACATTACTTTTACTTTTATACTTTAAGTAGTTTTTTAAACCAGTACTTTTACACTTTTACTTGAGTAAAAAGCGTGAGTTGATACTTCAACTTCTACAAAAGTCTTTTTAAGACCTAGTATCTATACTTCTACTTGAGTAATGAAAGCCAATACTTTTGACACCACTGAATTGATACTCAGCTCTATATTTCCTCGCAGCCCGGTGAAACACACCAATTTGAAAAACTAATGGAATGCATAGTCGATATAAAAAATTGGATGACGAGTAATTTCTTACTGCTAAATTCAGAAAAAACAGAGGTGTTAATCATAGGGCCTAAAAACTCTACTTGTAATAACCTAGAACACTGTCTAAGACTTGATGGTTGCTCTGTCAATTCTTCGTCATCAGTTAGGAACCTAGGTGTGCTACTTGATCGCAATCTTTCCTTAGAAAGCCACGTTTCAAGCATTTGTAAAACTGCATTTTTCCATCTCAAAAATATATCTAAATTACGGCCTATGCTCTCAATGTCAAATGCAGAAATGTTAATCCATGCATTTATGACCTCAAGGTTAGATTATTGTAATGCTTTATTGGGTGGTTGTTCTGCACGCTTGGTAAACAAACTACAGCTAGTCCAAAATGCAGCAGCAAGAGTTCTTACTAGAACCAGGAAGTATGACCATATTAGCCCGGTCCTGTCAACAATGCACTGGCTCCCTATCAAACATCGTATAGATTTTAAAATATTGCTTATTACTTATAAAGCCCTGAATGGTTTAGCACCTCAGTATTTGAATGAGCTCCTTTTACATTATACTCCTCTACGTCCGCTACGTTCTCAAAACTCAGGCAATTTGATAATACCTAGAATATCAAAATCAACTGCGGGCGGCAGATCCTTTTCCTTATTGGCGCCTAAACTCTGGAATAACCTACCTAACATTGTTCGGGAGGCAGACACACTCTTGCAGTTTAAATCTAGATTAAAGACCCATCTCTTTAACCTGCCATACACATAACATACTAATATGCTTTTAATATCCAAATCCGTTAAAGGATTTTTAGGCTGCATTAATTAGGTAAACCGGAACCGGAAACACTTCACATAACACCGTACTTTCTACATCATTAGAAGAATGGCATCTACGCTAATATTTGTCTGTTTCTCTCTTGTTCCGAGGTCACCGTGGCCACGAGATCCAGTCTGTATCCAGATCAGAGGGTCACTGCAGTCACCCGGATCCAGTACGTATCCAGACCAGATGGTGGATCAGCACCTAGAAAGGACCTCTACATCCCTGAAAGACAGCGGAGACCAGGACAACTTGGACTACAGCCCCAGATACAGATCCCCTGTAAAGACCTTGTCTCAGAGGACCACCAGGACAAGACCACAGGAAACAGATGATTCTTCTGCACAATCTGACTTTGCTGCAGTCTGGAATTGAACTACTGGTTTCGTCTGGTCAGAGGAGAACTGGCCCCCCAACTGAGCCTGGTTTCCCCCAAGGTTTTTTTCTCCATTCTGTCACCGATGGAGTTTCGGTTCCTTGCCGCTGTCGCCTCTGGCTTGCTTAGTTGGGGTCACTTCATCTACAGCGATATCATTGACTTGATTGCAAATAAATGCACAGACAGTATTTAAACTGAACAGAGATGACATAACTGAATTCAATGATGAACTGCCTTTAACTATCATTTTGCATTATTGAGACACTGTTTTCCAAATGAATGTTGTTCAGTGCTTTGACGCAATGTATTTTGTTTAAAGCACTATATAAATAAAGGTGACATGAGAACATTAAAGGTTCTGTAGTGTTGCTGGCAGAAAACATCCATAAATTATTTTAATTCAGCAAAGGGAAATAACTGTAGCTTAAGACCTTCTGTAATGCAGCTCTGAAATGAATTGTATTCTGATATTAAAAAAGAGAAAAACAATGAATTATGAGGAGGCGGCTTATGAACGCAGATAGTTCTTGCAACGTGCTATTGCACAACATTTACAAATGGGTTTATGAATCTGTTTAATTCATACAATGACAGGCAAATTTTGGTTAAGTGTTTTCATTGAGCCATTCACTATCATAGTGTTGTTTCTAATATGAAAAGCAGTAAATTTTGCTCACTATTACTTCAGCTTTCTGCTCTGGTCATGAGTTCCAGATTCCATTCTAATGAGTGTTATTGTATAATTGGAATTGTATCTTTTTCGTCCACAATTTTCCAGTCTTTACTGTGATGTCAGTGTCTACTAATCACTGAATGCACAGCGTTGCTGACATCACGTTCCCATTCGGATGACTAAGACTATTGATGTGGTTACATAGATACAAGTAGGCCTAATCGGTTTAACACGTTTACATGGAAGAATTTTAATTTAGTTTGGTTATAGAAGGTTACCCCACCCCTTTAAACAGATTACCATTTCGGTTTGGGCAATTTTATTCTGACTGAGGTGTTTATATGGAGCATTTTCATTCAGACTGGATGTCATCCTAAGTTTCCGAAGAGTGCTTCCCCTGCTGGACTACTACCCTCAATTATGCAACTTACAGCATTAATGCATATTACATGCTCCTCGTACCGCAGCACATTTGCTTAACCTGTTAGCCAGCACGCCCTCTTCCTGAAAGCCCCTCAACTTGCATGTGTCAGTGTTTATGAATAGATTCAATGAAACAGGACAAATTTAATCTTGACAAACTATGTATCATTATAAAGATCTAAGCCTCAAGCATCGACGAAAGATCGCCATTTTTCAATGGAAAGCTTATAAAGACTGTATTTCCTACATTTGTGTAAGCAGTACACATACAAACATGAACATTAGAAACGCAGTACATACCAGATCCATCGTAATAACGAGTCATAAACACATCCACACCTATAAATCCCGGTTTAGTTAGAAACGTGCTTCATGAGACATCTCATGAAGCACATTTAGTCCAAAGAAGCAATAACGTTGTAATATGGATCATAATTCCTTTGTTTACATTTCAGTTCTTCAGCGACAGAACTGTTTGCGTCCGTTATGGAATAACTCACGGTCTGAAATGGAAACGGCATGGTTTTGCAGCGTACAGTGACACAAACAGAATGAGACAATTCACAGTCTCTTCATTGGAAGCAGTCTCTCACATTTTGTTTACAACTCACGTAATTGTGAATTGTAATTATAAAAATATTATTCGTTTATAATGGTTCTGTTCTGTACCCCGGGGGGTTTGTCTTGCTGCTCTCCCCGCTCTGTCCAAGCATGGCTGCATGGACAGAACATAACCATACCGCCAACACTAACTGTATGCAATTATAATTGTCAAACATATACTTGACGGAAGTGGTCCTGATTGAAAAACCCATATCGGTCGATCTCTACCTAGGCTAGTGTCGTGACTCACGCTCCTCCCCAACCTGTGGGCAGGGGTAAGAGGAATCGTGGGTCATGAGGAGGTAACCTAAGAACCTAAGGGGTGTGATCCAGACGAGGCAGCATATCTACTCGTTCCCTTTAGGGTTTTTTAACTACTGCTTTTATCCTCCCCTTCCTAATAGCCCGGTACCCACCAGCTCTCCACTGGTGCGAGGACCCTCTTGTATCTGCTCTGTCCCTTCTTCTTCTTCTCCCAAATGAATCACATTTTTGAGGGCTTAAACATGCTCAAAAAGTCATGAAACTTTGCACATGCATCAAACCTGGTGAAATTTTTCGTCTGATATAGGATTCAGAAGAGGGTGTGTCAAAATGGGTTGGCAGCACCACCTATACAAAAAAAAAATCAACAGCCTTCCAGCTATGTTTCACGTACATGCACACACATGTAACACACCAATACCTACAAAAAGACTCTTGGAGCAAAATTCTAAACCCAACACGAAGTTGGTTATTTTTGATAATATGAGGTAATTTTTTGTAATTTTTGTCATTTCCATGCATTGTATTTTAACAAACTCCTCCTAGAGATTTATTCAGATCAACACCAAATTTGGTATGCCTAATCTAAATGCCTTTGCGACGTTAAATTGCGAAGATCTTGAGTTTTCGTTGAAGGGCCTGTCCATGGCTGCCTGGCGAATTTTGATGATTTGCCATGAAAAATGAAGCTGCTATAACTCAGACATACAGTGTCCAATCTGCCCCAAATTTCACATGTTGGATAAGACTCTGAACCTGAACAGATTGACATGCCCTTATTCAGTTATAGTCATAGCGCCACCTATAGGCAACAGGAAGTGATATAGTTTACGCTGTGACAGACTACTCTTAGAAATTTTTTGACATCAATGTCTTTTTTATGTTCAGTCTAATCTAAAGGCCTGGGAAATGTTAAATTGTGAAAATCTTGGGTTTTCGTGAAAGGGCGTGTCCATGGCACTGTGACAAAGTTCAAAATCTTGCCATGGGAATAAAAGTTGTTGTAACTAAGGCATAAAATGTCCAATCTTGCCCAAACTTCACATGTTTGAATAGACTCCTGACCTGAATAGATCTACATGCCCATATTCAATTATATTCATAGCGCCACATGAAGGCAACAGGAAGTGACATATTTTACGCTGCGACAAACTACTCCTAGAAGTTTTTGGACATTAATGTAGTTTTTGTGGTCAGTCTGATCTAAAGGGCTGTGCAATGTTAAATTGTGGAGATCTTGAGTTTTTGTTAAAGGGCGTGTCCATGGCGCCATGACAAAATTTGATGTCTCGCCACAGCAAGAGAAGTTGTTGTAACTCAGGCAATAAAATGTTCGATCTTCCCCAAACTTCACATGTTTGATAAGAGTCCTGGCCTGAACAAAGCTGAAGGTCAATATTCCATTATAATGATAGCACCACCTGCTGGCAACAGGAAGATTGGCATATATATGGAATATACTTGGATATATTCCACTTAAATTTATGACTTCAAATGCATATTTCTCACCATTAACCTTTTTACTAAAGCCACTCGCTGCCGGTGAGCCCGGGTGTGAGGGCCCTTTCATCGCTGCTTGCAGCTTTAATTGAGAATTTGTTCTTTAAAGAAGAACCCAATGTTAGTATCCATTTCTTTCTTATTAGGCTAGGCCTTACATTACCTAATAATATTTGGATTGTGTCTGTAGTTAGGGTTTGCGGATTTGATTGTGTCATTAGTGGAGATGCACCGATTACAATTTTCTAGGCGGATTCTGATTTCTGTTTTTTTAAGTTTGACCTGCCGATACCGATTGTAGCCGATTCCGATTAATTTTTTTCTAATCACTTTACAGCACACACAAATACTTATTATCTTTTCTTTAATAGAATATTTTGCTTAGAACATAGAACATTTTAAACAGATAATCGCTATAATGCATACTTTTACCCAAACTGAATGATTAAAAATAAGCTTAAATACATAAATCTTCTATAAATTTTTTTATTATTCATTTATTTTCTGACATGCTCCAATTTTTTGTTAAAACACACGACACATGGTTTATTTTGTGCATTTTGAGTGCTTTTTCTGTGTAATTATTTCTATTTTTGTCCATCAAAGGGGTACTTTCTCTTTAATTGAGCGTAAGCAGCGCAGCAAAAAGTAGACTCAGTGCCGAAAGCCCCACTTCACTACATGCAACACTCCTGCTGCCGGTGTGAATGCACTCATTGGTTAACATGCATGCTGAAAAAAATATGCCCCGCTCACGTTTGCGGTGTGAAACTGCCGTGATGCTGATATTGCACAATGGTAATCATGAGTCACGGGAAAGTCAGCCAATTCCGGTCAATCTGTGCATCTCTATTCATTAGCTTGTTTCATTATTTTCACCTATTACAGATACAGAAGTATTTTAACAACAGTTATAGCACAGAGAAAGTGACACAGAAAGCTACAAAGGCTACGTTCAGACTGCAGGCCTTAATGCTCAATTCCAAATTATTACCACACTGTAAAACCCGACAAGTTGACTTAACTCAAATCGTTTGAGTAAACCGATTGCCTTGACTGTAATACCCGACAAGTAAACTTAACTCAAACGGTTTGAGTAAACAGATATCCTTAAGTTATGTTAACTCAAACCATTTGAGGAAACCGATTGCCTTAAACCATTTAAGTTGAAAAAACTAACAGTTATGAGTACTCTGAACTTAATTCAGTTGAGTTCACTGAAAGAAGATATATATTGCAATTAAGTGATTAAGTGATTAATTGAGCTTTAGTGATGAACACCTGCTGTTAACAAACAGAATTACTGAAGAAAAGAGAGAAAGGAACTAGAGCTGACTTCAGACACAGCCTCACTCAAACCTGACAAGTTATGTTAACTCAAACCGTTTGAGGAAACTGATTGCCTTAAACCGTTTAAGTTGAAAAAACTAACAGTTATGACTACTCTGAACTTAATTCAGTTGAGTTCACTGAAAGATGTACATTGCAATTAAGTAATTAAGTGATTAACTAAGTGCTGATTGAGAATTAGTGATGAACAGCTGCTGTTAACAAACAGAATCACTGAAGAAAAGAGAAACACAAGAACTACTACAACTGACTTCAGACACAGACTTAGATGAAATCAACTGAAATAAAATACATGAAATCTCTCAAGATCTGATTAAACAACCCCACAAACAGCATCACCAGCTCCACTTATTAATAACCAGACTGACTTTATTTCTGTCATACGTCTACAGAAGATATTATTGAGAATGAACTAAGGTTTAGATGTTGATTTATTGTTTCATTTGAAGTAACCATGTTAGAGATCAGTGTTTGCTTTAGTTGGGCTCTTGACCCTTGATTTCTGTCTTAGTCTTTTCTCTGGCTGTTATAACCGTGTGTTTCTGAAACACATTTGTTGTAACTCAAAAGCCCAGAAGAAGAGCCGTCAGGTGTTAACCTGTACCTAGGTGCAGGTTGTTATACTTTATATTGGTGATGATAATCATCAATTATCGATCTGTATGGAGTCTAATCTCTGAAGAAGTAGGTGTTGTGTAATTAGTAGAAGTGATTCTAGTAAAAATGAAACTAAGAGCCAGTGATTCTGTGATAATCAGTTAATATAAAAATGACTTTCTAAACATTTTGTACACATACATTTTTCTTCTATGCAAGTAACTGGTCAAACACAGACATCAATAATCAGAATATGAACCTCTACAATGGTGACGAAAAAAACATGCTGCAATGCATGCTGGGTACTATTGTAGTACAAAACTCATCCATGGCTCCCAGCATGCTCTGCAGCATTTTATTTTATTTTATATTATGGTCACCATTGTTGAGGTTCATGTTCTGATTATTGATGTCTGTGTGTGACTAGCTGACACCATAGAAGACCACACTGTTTGGAAAGTCTTTGTGTTAACGGATTATTACAGAACCACTGGCTCTTAGAATCACTTTTACTATAATCAAATTACACAACACTTATTTCATCAGAGATTAGACTCCATACAGTTCAATAATTGATGATAATCATCACCAATATAAAGTATAACAACCTACACCTAGGTACAGGTTAACACTTATTTCTTCTGGGCTTTGAGTTACAACGAAAGTGTTTTAGAAACACACTGTTATAACAGCCAGAGAAAAGACTAAGACAGAAATCAAGGGTCAAGAGCCCAACTAAAGCAAACACTGATCTCTAACATGGTTACTTCAAATGAAACAATAAATCAACATCTAAACCTTAGTTCATTCTCAATAAGATCTTCTGTAGACGTCTGACAGAAATAAAGTCAGTCTGGTTATTAATAAGTGGAGCTGGTGATGCTGTTTGTGGGTTGTTTAATCAGATCTTGAGAGATTTCATGTATTTTATTTCAGTTGATTTCATCTAAGTCTGTGTCTGAAGTCAGTTGTAGTAGTTCTTGTGTTTCTCTTTTCTTCAGTGATTCTGTTTGTTAACAACAGCTGTTCATCACTAATTCTCAATCAGCACTTAGTTAATCACTTAATTACTTAAATGCAAAGTTTTAAAACTTACAGGGTTTAAATCAAGGCAATCTGTTTACTCAAACGGTTTGAGTTAAGTTAACTTGTTGGGTTTTACAGTGTAGTCAAATCATCCACACAAAGGTGTACCTCACCAATTCCAAAGTCTCCTTGAGTGCTTTCAACCGACTCAGAAAGGAAGTCAACAATATCATCATTTCCTCTATTTTTGGAACTATATAAGTTCTTATAAAAGGAAAAAACATGGGATACTATATTGTGCGTTCCCGTTATTACTTGATCTTCTTGGACTTTTAAGGAATCCAAACTTTGAGAGCTAATAAGTTTCCTAAAAAAATATCTTGTACATTTTTCATTAGATTCGAAATGCTGAACTCTACTCCTTATGATGTAACTCTTGTTCTTATAAGCCATTATTTTAGCCATTTCTCTCTTAAGTTTTACAATATCATCTGCTACATTAAATCCCGAATGGGACATAGTGTACAAGATTTGTAAATCTTTCTGACATTTCTTGAAGCGGTAATTGTTTTTGGATGTAAAATTCTTACTTTCCTTTATAAAAAACTTCTTCACTCTTATTTTCAGATCCTGCCACCAATCACCCACTGAATCATATAATTCTTGCAGAGTTTTCCATTGATTTAACATTCCTTTCAATTTTTGGACCACTTTAGGATCTTTTAACAAACTTATATTTAACTTCCATAGACCAGGTCCTCTCGTACTTCTTCCGCATACATCTAATACACAATCTAATTTAGCATGATCGGAAAAAAATACGGGTTTCACAGAGGATTCTATTACCTCAATTGTGGGTGAGGAGAAAAGGAAGTCAATGCGAGAGAAAGAAGATCCATTGGACCAAGTAAATCCGGGAGCGTCAGGGTTCTGGGCTCTAAAGCCATCTATAAGTTTGAAATCCTTAATAATGTCTATAAGATCTACTGAACTAGAGTCGAGTTTTACTGTTCTTGTTGATTTCCTATCTTCTTTTGCAATTATACAATTAAAATCTCCTCCCATAATTACTTCGCGCCCACAAATTAATATCGAAGCTATATCTTTCAGAATTTCTCTTCTTTCTTGTAAATCTGGAGGGCAATATACATTGATTATACGAAAGGGTATACCATTTAATTTAACATCCACATAAAATAATCTCCCATTAACTAATTCCTGGACTTGCTGAATCTCAAATTGCCAACCTCTAAAAAGGATACCTACCCCAGATGACCTATTCTTATTATCCCCAGACCATAAGGAATGGCCATATTTCCATCTATCTTTGGTTTAAATATTTTTATTATTAGAAATATTAGCAGATAGTCACTTGTAATTACACTTTTTTAAATACAAACATATACAACT
The DNA here is from genome assembly GCF_023724105.1 of Carassius gibelio. Lineage (NCBI taxonomy): Eukaryota > Metazoa > Chordata > Actinopteri > Cypriniformes > Cyprinidae > Carassius > Carassius gibelio. The sequence goes on along the minus strand of NC_068383.1, from coordinate 28,972,293 downwards.
TACATTTTAACAAATAAACATCCACCCCCCATCCCACCCAAAAAAAAACAAAAAAACAACAAAAAAAAAACAGACCCTTAAGTGCTATCCAGTGGTAAAAGTAGGTACTGAAGGCATAATAAACATATTAATCACAAGTATTTAAAAAGGCAATAAAAGGGGACCACATTTTTTCAAATAACACAATCTTGTCTATTAGGGTGTACCTGATTCTTTCCAAATGTAGTGTACTCGTCAACTCTGTCAGCCACAATTTAAGAGTTGGAACCTCTTTTTTCTTCCAAAACAAAAGAATAAGTTTTTTGGCAGAGATCAACCCATATGAAACAAACTGTTGTTGTACCCATGTAAGTCTCAAAAATTCTTCGGAAATTCCAAATATAATTAATATAGGATCTGGTTCAATAGAAATGTGCATTGTATCTGAAAAAACTTGGAATATTTTGTTCCAGAAATTCTGTAATTTTGGACACAAGACAAAGCTATGAGACAGGCTGTCATCTAAAAATTGACATTTGTCACACAGTGGAGACACTTCTGGAAATATTTTATGGAGTTTACACTTGGAGTAATGAAGCCTATGAAGCACTTTAAACTGAATGAGACAATGTCTTGCATTAATGGAACATCTATGGACCAGTTCAAGACTTTGTTCCCAGATTTCATTAGGAATTTCTACTGCAAGTTCTTCTTCCCAGGCAGATTTAATGTTCTCCATAGATGGACTCTTCAGCTGTTCTAAGCCCTTATATAGCAGGGAGATGTTACTTCCATCTCTTAGACATCTTTCCAGAAATGTGTCCAGGTACATGGGTGTAGCGGTTACATAATTAGCAATATTACACTTCACAAAGTCTCTTATTTGAAGGTACCTAAAGAAGTGATTAGAAGGAATACTGTATTTCTCACACAGCTGCTGAAAGGAAGCAAATTTTCCATTTATATATAAGTCCCCTATGTTTCTTAACCCTACATTTTTCCAAAACTCAAATGCTCTATCTAACATTGAAGGGCAAAAAGAGGGGTTGGCTGAGATAGCGAGTAAAAATGACATTTGGGTGAACTTAAAATGTGTCTTTAACTGTTTCCAAATACGAACAGAGTTATGAATGACCGGGTTATGATTATAAAGTGAACTAGCTATACCTTTGGGTGATAAAAGTATTGCATTAATAGAATATGGGAGACATTCCTCCTGTTCCAACAACAACCAGTTCTCCTCCACTGGAGTAAAATCTAGGCCCTCAGGTTTGCAGCCCAATAATAATAAAGAAAATTAGGTAGGGCAAGCCCTCCCTGTATTTTGGGTTTACACAAGTGGTGCTTAGAAATCCTATGGGCTTTATAGTTCCAGACAAAGGGAACCAGGATAGTGTCCAGTTTTTTGAAAAATGATTTGGGCAGAAATACAGGAATGTTCTGCACTATATACAAAAATTGTGGGAGAAATATCATCTTAATTGCGTTTACCCTACCCACAAGAGAAATAGGAAGTGTTCTCCAGAAATTGATCATGGATTTAAGTTTAGATAACAGGGGATGAAAATTGGCCTCAAATAAGCTGGAAAACTTTTTTGTCACCTGAATTCCTAGATATGTAAACTGTTCTAAAGAAATTTTAAAGGGTAAATGCTGAAGCCAAGAAGAATCTTTGATAGTAACTGGCATCAACACACTCTTGTCCCAATTAATTTTATATCCTGCAAATGTACCATAGTAATTTATCAGATTAAGGATATTTGGAATGCTGCTATTGGGCTCCGAAATAAATAAAATTACATCATCTGCGTATAACGCCACTTTATTATCAGTACTTCTGGTTTTATAGCCTTTAATTCCAGTATGTGTTCTAATAGCCTCAGCTAAAGGCTCAATCGCTAATGCAAACAAAAGTGGTGACAGTGAACATCCCTGTCTTGTACCTCTGTGTAATTCAAAACGAGAAGACATTGTTTGATTTGTGAGAATTCTTGCACACGGACTAGAGTACAACAATTTAATCCATGAAATGAAATTATATCCGAGATTAAATTTCTTCAATACGGCAAATAGGTAAGGCCATTCAATTTGATCGAATGCCTTCTCTGCATCCAATGACAAAATGGCTAGATCTTGCTGCAAGCCTCTTGAAGAATAAATAATGTTAAAAAGACGCCTAAGATTAGAGGAAGAGTTACGTTTTGGTATGAAGCCCTTTTGATCTGGATGAACCAAATTTCTAATTACTGTGTTTAGTCTGCATGCTAAAGTTTTTGCTAGAATTTTTTGATCTGTGTTTAAGAGTGAAATAGGTCTATAAGAACCCAGTTCCTCTGGGTTCCTTCCTTTTTTTGGCACTACAGTAATAATTGCCTCGTTTAGTGAGGACGGCAGAGACTGATCTATAAATGCCTGTTTATAAACCCTATATAAATAAGGCGAAAGTAATTCGCTGCAGGCTTTATAAAATTCATTACAAAATCCATCTGGACCGGGTGTTTTACATCCTTTAAGAGATTTTATCGTACCTGATATTTCTTCAATAGTAATTTCTGCACCTAACCCCTCCATTTGCTCTTGATTTAATGAGGGTAGATTTTGTTGGTCTAGAAACTGAGCAATAACTGTAGGATCTATAGTTCCTTTCGATGAATACAGTGCTTCATAAAATGATTGAAACCTACTATTTATATCCTTAGAGGCAGTGAGAAATTCTCCTGTGTCTGATTTAATTTTGTATATTGTTCGTTCAGATGCTAATTTACGAAGTTGTCGAGATAACAATTTTTGAGGTTTATCACCAAATTCAAAGTATTTTTGTTTTACATACTGAAAGGATTTAGAAATTTTAGAACAGAGAATTTGATTCAATTTATATTTAAATGCACAAATTTTTTTATATTTTTCAATACATGGATGTTTAGCATTTTCCATATCTAATTCGTGAATTTGAACTTCCAATGCCTCTAATTCAGCCCTATTTCTCTTTCTCTGAAATGCTTGATAAGATATAATACAACCCCTGATGTATGCTTTAAATGTGTCCCATAACACTCCCATAGAAATGTCGGGCTTGTCGTTAATTTCAAAAAAGGTTTTTATGTCTTGTTTTAAGTGATTAATAAACACTCTGTTTGTAAGTAAATGAGAGTTAAGCCTCCAATTTCTTTGTGGTTTCTCCATATTATCTATTTTAATAGAAAAGGTCACCGGACTGTGATCGGATATAATAATATTATGATATTTAGCAGTACAAACCTGAGGCATGAGTTTACCATCCAGAATGAAATAATCTATTCGTGTATATAGATTATGAGCTAGAGAATGAAAAGAGTATTCCCTAGCCATTGGATAGATAATTCTCCACACATCAAACATATTTGAATTAGTTATATATGAATTCAAAAATTTACTGGAGTTGGAACTAACTATTTTTGTGGAGTAGGATTTATCTAAGTACGGGTCTAGTACACAGTTAAAATCACCCCCGATTATGAGATTTGTATCTGAAATGTTTGGAATTAGATCAAACACTTTTTTGAAAAACTCAGGGTTATCATAATTTGGTCCATAAACATTGACTAATGTCAATGGCACAGAAAATACTTCTCCAACAACAATTACATATCGCCCATCTTTATCTGAAATGGTCAAATTATGTTTAAATGGAACTCCTTTACGGATAAGGATAGCTGTTCCTCTAGATTTAGCAGAGAAATTGGAATGATACATTTGTCCAATCCACTTGCATCTCAGTCTAACCTGGGCAGTACGATTTAAATGAGTCTCTTGTAGAAATATGATATCTGAAAACAGTGATTTTAGATGAGACAATATTTTACCCCTTTTAACTGGTTCATTCAGACCTTTTACATTCCAAGTAGAGAAATTTAGAGACACCCCTTTTGCATTTACCTTATTAAGCATGAACTGTTATTACAGAAAATAACAATCTGTTCTGACAAGTTACCTACACACCGGTAGATGTTACCATGGAAACCTTTAGCACTGACCCACCCACCCAACAAAACGTTTGATAACAGAACATGTTCAGCTGTTACAGGAACAAATGTACAGCACAACTTACCACGAAGTAGAAGGCAATGAAAAGGTATAATAAAAAACAAATAGAAAAGAAAAGCCGACCTCCGCATTTTACTTTGCAGAGACTTCCCAAAAGTCCAACAGTGAGTCCGCTAAATAACAGAAACTTAAACAAAACAACAGGCTTGACATCTCTGAATTCTAATCCGGCATTTACTTATCTGTGCCAAACTGTTCGATTGCAAATTTCCATGCATCGTTCGCGTCGGTGAAAAGCTTCTCTCCCTCGCTGTATGTCACCCGGAGCTTTGCTGGATACAGAATGCCAAACTTAACACCGGGTTTATCCCGCAGGATTTGTCTTACTCTGGAAAAGGCTGCCCGACGTTTGACCACAGTCGAAGGATAATCTCTGAAGATCTGAATGGAGCGACCGTTAAAGGTTAGCTTTCTCTGTGACGACACTTTGCGCATGATGTTTTCCATGGTATGGCCATGGTGTATCCGAGCAATGATTTGCCTCGGCGGGTCAGTGTCCTCAGGCCGGGAACGAAGAGCTCGGTGCGCACGATCCAGAACAGGCAGCTCGTCCAATCCAAGCACCTCCATGAGCAGTTTAGCCACAAACTCTCTAGCACCTTGACCGTTTTCCATTCCTTCTCGGATTCCCGCGATTCTTATATTTTGCCTCTTGGAACGGCCTTCCAGATCGATGCATTTTTCCGTTAATTCTGACACCTGCTCGGACAGACTTTTAACTTGAGCTTGTAATTTCGTAACCGCTTCTGTTGAGGCCGTAGCATTTTGTTCAAGATGCTCGAGAGTTGAACGATGGTCGTTTATGGTTAGCTGAATTGCATCAAACTTCGCGTAAATTTTCTTTTCCAGCATCGCCATTTCTCCTTTCAAACTTTCTTTAATATCAGTTTTAACCTTGCCCAGCTCCACTCGGAGAGATTCAATTGCAAGCAGTACCGGGTCGTTACTTGCTGCTGTGCTGGCCTCTTCCAGCGAGCCCGCAGTCTCGGCCGAACTTTCTCCCTCAGCGACATCTTTCTTTCCTGGTTTCTTCGACGGCATTTATAAATACGTAAATTGCAATTTATGTTAAGCGTATGCAACTCTATAAATGATTCGAGAGCACTTACAAGCTTTATGTTGCCTTGTTTTAATGAAATTTAAATGAAAATTAGCGGAACTACAAAATCCACGTTCTTACTCCATCATCAACCCGGAAGTCCCCCATTTCCATCTATCTTGAAGGGATTTATAATTGGATTGGTAAGATAAATTGCACTCTTGAAGGAGGGCGATATCATGGCCCTCATTATATAAAAAGGAAAACACAGAGGAGCATTTAACCAAATCTGTTAAACCTCTGGTATTAATAGATGTAACCGTTAAACGCATAATCTTAAGAGAGGGAGGGCTACGTAGGGGAAGCCGAGTTGCTCTTCAGCCTTTTCCTTTTCTTTTTCTTAGATCGTGGAGATAAATCTTTTGGTGATACCAATTCTTTCATCTGGGTAGTAGTTGAGAAATTGTCAATTTCATCAAAATCCAGGAAAGGGGTGGAATTGGAAGACCAATCAGCCACTCCTCCATGTTCCTGCGTTGGAAGAACTATAGAACTCGAGGGATCCTGATTATTATCATCTGGAGGGGACTCTAACGTTGAAGTTCCAGATAGAAGAGATAAAGACAACGGAAAGGCTTCAGCTACCTCCAGGAGAATATTCCCTTTTGGTTTCTGAGCTTCCTTATCTGGAGTTGATATCACAGCATCTATTCCAACTTCAGATCCTTCAGAGGAATAGTTTCTTTGTACCTCTTCCCTTGTTCCTTTATCGTCAATAAAGCCCAAGGGAGAAGTGGCAGCTCTCGACGAAGATAGAAGATGTTCTTTCGACAGAGAGGGTGTAAGGCCTTCAGCTGCTCCTTGAGACTGTGGTAAGAGACTTGTAAAAGGCTCTCCCTGGGAAATCATAACTTCCTGGGCAGTATCTTGCTGGTTAACAAGGGAAACAACATTCCTAATGGAATACTCAAGACCTTCAAAGTCCACTAAATTTGGCTCTTCTCTACACTCTTGTTGTTTTATTTTATTGGAGTAGGCATGCGGGCAGTCGCGAAACCTGTGGTCAACTGCCCCACATAAATTGCATTTCTTTGGCAACTGGCAGTCCTTGGAGCCATGGTCCTTGCTTTTACAATGTCTACAGATGTCTATTTTACAATTAACAGCTATATGGTCCAAGGAGCCACATTTCCTGCATTCTTTAGGTTGACCATTATAAAAGACATAGCCCCTAATTGGACCTAATTGAATTAGTGAGGGCAGGTGATGGTAATTGCCTTCAGCATCTTTCTTCAAACGCACTTGGAATTTTGATGCTCCAGTCTTTATCCCGTCCTCATCTGTCATCAAGGAGGTATTTAAGATGGTACAGTGCATGGAAAGCCAAGTAGTGATATCTTCAACTTTAATCCTTTCAGAATATATCAAGACAGTCACAATATCTCTTTCAGATAATGGAATCAGATGGATTTTCTGAAGACATGGGGTTATACTCTTCTTAGAATTAAATCTATTCACACAGAGTTCATAAGAAGGTAAGGTGGTAAAAACCACTTCAAAGATCTTCCTACCAGGAAAAGCAAAGATATAATCCAGCTGCGAGGGTTGAAAACCAAGTTCAGTCTGTAGAATTCTCCTACTGAAGTTCAAACGATCCATTTCCAATCCTTCCAGAAGCTCGAATCTGGCTGTATTCCTTCGCACCAAGGAGGTCGACATGATGTTCTGTTATAAACACTAAACCAGAACAAAAGAAGAGAGTTGAGAACAACCAACAACAAACCGCCCTGGGTGAACCGCCTTCTTGATCATGGTGTCTCCCCTGCCAGGTAAGTCAGTTTACAGAAACACACAGTTATAACAGCCAAAGAAAAGACTAAGACAGAAATCAAGGGTCAAGAGCCCAACTAAAGCAAACACTGATCTCTAACATGGTTACTTCAAATGAAACAATAAATCAACATCTAAACCTTAGTTCATTCTCAATAATATCTTCTGTAGACGTCTGACAGAAATAAAGTCAGTCTGGTTATTAATAAGTGGAGCTGGTGATGCTGTTTGTGGGGTTGTTTAATCAGATCTTCAGAGATTTCATGTATTTTATTTCAGTTGATTTCATCTAAGTCTGTGTCTGAAGTCAGTTGTAGTAGTTCTTGTGTTTCTCTTTTCTTCAGTGATTCTGTTTGTTAAAAGCAGGTGTTCATCACTAAAGCTCAATTATCACTCAATTAATCACTTAATCACTTAATTGCAATGTATTTCTTCTTTCAGTGAACTCAACTGAATTAAGTTCAGAGTACTCATAAATGTTAGTTTTTTAAACTTAAACGGTTTAAGGCAATCGGTTTCCTCAAACGGTTTGAGTTAACATAACTTTAGGATATCTGTTTACTCAAACCGTTTGAGTTAAGTTTACTTGTCGGGTATTACAGTCAAGGCAATCGGTTTACTCAAACGATTTGAGTTAAGTTAACTTGTCGGGTTTTACAGTGCAGAGCAGAGATTTTTTTTTGACTGACTGTTCATATTATTTTTAAAATGTGGCCCGCATGTGCAGAAGAGTAATATGACGTAAATCGTGCGGAAGTAAACATGGAGACCACAGATGATAGCGCTAGCGCCTACAGTTTTGTTAGAAAGAATTTGTGAGCAAATAATAATGAGGGGGAGTAGAAAGAGAGTTAAATTTACTCTTACCCGCTGTTCTCGTTGCCACTAGCGCAGAATTGTGACGGTGATCAATCTAGAGTGACGTTTAATATGCTAATTATTCATTGGCAAAGCTCAAAATAATAATTTGCTATTTTTATTTTTAGGTTTATTTGAATTAATTTTATATTTGTGTAGATAATTTTTTTATCCCTTTCGGAGTGTTAAAATAGCTTTATTATGAAATTAACATTTCCTGATAATTCACTCACCCCATTGCCATCCAAGATGTTCATGTCTTTCTTTCCTCAGTGAAAAAAAGAAATTCAGTTTTTTGAGGAAAACATTTCAGGATTTTTCTCCACACAATTGGCTTCAACGGCAAACCAGAATGTTAAAGTTCCTGAGTGCTTCTAAGAGCTCAGCACGATCCCAGCTGAGGAATGGGGTCTCAGCTGGCAAAACGGTCGATCATTAAAACAAAAACAAAAGATATATATATATATATATATATATATATATATATATATATATATATATATATATATATATATATATATATATATATATACTTTTTAACCACAATTGTTCGTCTTGTGCTGGTCTGCAATGCGCCATGAATTAGAAAGGTCACAAAAAAAAAAAATAATAATAATAATAAATAAATAAAAAGATGTCGGACGATCCTGAAGTTGGAAGAGAAAATGAGATGGATTTTTCACCCTTCCCTACATTTATGAAACAACTTCGATAGATGACGAGACGTGTGACCTTTCCGACGTGATGATGTAATACGTGGCACATCGCAGACCAGCACAAAGAACAGTTGTGGTTAAAAAGTATATGACCAACCGTTTCGCCAGATAAGACCCCTTTCCTCAGCTGGGATCATGCAGAGCCCCTTGACACGGCATTGATTTGAACTTCAACATTCTGGTTGTCGTTGAAGACAATTGTGTGAAGAAAAATCCTGAAATGTTTTCCTCAAAAAACTTAATTTATTTTCCACTGAAGAAAGAAAGACATGAACATCTTGGATGGCGTTGGGGTGAGTGAATTATCAGGAAATTTAAATTTTGAGGTTAACTAATCCTTTAACCTGTATTAACCTGAATTGTAACCTGACCTATTAACCTCCACAACTAACCCCGTCCCTATAACTACCCTCACATAAATCATGCAAAATCTTGATTTACAGTATACATTTTATGCACATATGTTCTCTGGCGAACCCATTATCACATGTTTGCATATTTTCATAAAATTTGATGCTCTACCAACTGAGCTATACGAAACTTGAATTATGAAGCAGATAAAAGAGTACGAAGCATTAATATGAAAGTGTCCTGTTGCTAATAGGAGCACAAATGTACATGCTCTGATGGGTTGTATTTCAGGGATTTTTACAAATGACCTACGTGGGTGTATTGGGATCGTAAAAAAAATGATAAAAGTCAGTGTACTTGTGTGTCCATTAGTTTTTCTTTTTTTAACCAGGAAATTAAATACGGAAAATGCGTTTTCTTCTTTAATGGTTAAAACACTGATGAATAGAATAAGCAGACACAAACTAATTTTCTAATTTTATTTTATTTTTTTATTACATTTTTTTTTTATTTCATTAAAATTGTAAAAATTAAATAAATGTGCTTTTTAAAGTGTATATTAATGCTAAATTTAATTTCTACCTTTTTTGGCGTCTCTATACAAACGCTTTGCCCCTTTCACGCTACTGGCGTGGCTCCAATAACTGCTTTATGAAAACTTTTAGCTTTGATATTTTTATGATCTTATAGTGTCCCTATGCCTTTTCTAAGGTTATTGCTTTGGGAGTCTTCTACAATAGGTTTTCAAACGATTCTCAAACGATTTGTTTGAAACAGTTCTAAAATGTAGTCTCTCTAAACTCCTCCTAATGTCGAGCCTTGTTGATTATAACAGATATTTTTGAGATCATGACAAACTGAAATGAATGACAGCCTTAAAATTATCATAGGGAGTGCAGACCATGCTTTCTTCATTCAGAATTTAACCAATTTTGTTTTTCATTGTGCTGTTGGACCAGTGACAGCCGCATACTCCAAACATCCGCATAGACGGCGACCAAAATGGTCACTATTTAAAAAAAAATAATAATTATGTCACCATATTATTATAAACTATGATAAAAGTTCATCAGCATGCATTGATGAATGGCATGTTGTAGCAAAAAAGCAACAACAAAAAAAAAAAGACTGCAAATGATGTTCTAGTGCTACCAACTGCTAAAGTGCAAAACAGCGACCTGTAGGAAGAATGAGTCTAGAGCCCTGTACAGCCTAAATGTGGAATTATGTGAATGCCATCAGTGAACAGGGAAAAATATGTCTAAATGTATAAGGCATGTGTAGCCTTTATGTGAACTGAACAATCACGCATCCTCTCCAATAATGTACACATATAGCACACAAAGTTAAGACAAAATTATATCCCAATATATATTTTCATGATGATAGATTTCCCATGATTCTGCAATATCTTTTTTTATCTAATATTTTCTATATTAATTTGTGCTTTTTCCAAATGTTTGTTAAAAGTGCAAAAGGAATTTTAAAAAATCTGAAAAGAAGTTAATATTCTACTTTTTCGGGCAGCATTTTGTGTGTACAGTTCAAATTTTTGGTTTTTCATTTAAAAATACAATAACTGATCATTTTTCATTTTTTTCGTCCAATTTTCTAATACTATTATTTGATGACAAAAATACATTTGGAAAACAAAATACAGCCATTTCTGCTTTCTTTCTTTAAAACAAAAAGACACCCTTTCCTAAATTTCATCTTTCATTCCGAAATAGAATAACGAATGAACGAAAAAGTACACAGACTGTATTGGTTGGAAGACATTTTGATACAAACCTGATTCCAAAAAAGTTGGGACACTGTACAAAATGTGAATATAAGCAGAATGCAATGATGTGAAAGTTTCAAATGTCAATATTTTATTCAGAGTACAACATAGATGACGTATCAAATGTTTAAACTGAGAAAATTTATCATTTTAAGGGAAAAATAAGTAGATTAAGTTTCATGGCATCAAACCATCTAAAAAAAGTTGTGACAAGGCCATGTTTACCATTGTGTGGCATGGGTATCATTGTTGTTCTAGAACTTGGATATACCTTTCAGCATTGATGGTGCCTTTCCAGATGTGTAAGCTGTTCATGCCACACACACTCATGCAACCCCATACCATCAGAGATGCAAGCTTCTGAACTGAGCACTGATAATAACTTGGGTTGTCCTTGTCCTCTTTAGTCCGGATTACATGGGGTCCCAAAAAGAACTTCAAATTTTGATTCGTCTGACCACAGAACAGTTTTCTACTCTGCCACAGTCCATTTTAAATGAGCCTTGGCCCAGAGAAAACACCTGCGCTTCTGGATCATGTTTAATTGTGGCTTCTTTTTTGAACTTTAGAGTTTTAGCAGGCAACAGCGAATGGCACGGTGGATTGTGTTCACTGACTATGTTTTCTGGAAGTATTCCTGAGGCCATGTTGTGATCTCCATTACAGTATCATTCCTGTATGCGATGCCTGCAGGGCCCGAAGATCACGGGCATCCAGTATGGTTTTCTGGCCTTGACCCTTAAACACAGAGATTGTTCCAGATTCTCTGAATCTTTGGATGATATTATGCACTGTAGATGATGATAACTTCAAACTCTTTGTAATTTTTCTCTGAGAAACTCCTTTCTGATATTGCTCCACTATTGTTCGCCGCAGCATTGGGGGAATTGGTGATCCTCTGCCCATCTTGACTTCTGAGAGACACTGTCACTCTGAGAGGCTCTTTTTATACCCAATCATGTTGCCAATTGACCTAATAAGTTGTAAATTGGTCCTCCAGCTGTTCCTTATATGAACATTTAACTTTTCCGGCCTCTTATTGCTACCTGTCCCAACTTTTTTGGAATGTGTAGCTCTCATGAAAATCCAAAATGAGCCGATATTTGGCATGACATTTCAAAATGTCTCACTTTCAACATTTGATTTGTTTTCTATATTCTATTGTTAATAAAAAATAGGTTTATGAAATTTGTAAATTATTCCATTCTTTTTTTTTACTCAATTTGTACAGTGTCCCAACTTTTTTAGAATCAGGTTTGTATATGCTTTGTTATAATGAGAGGATCTGAGCTTTAATGACTCAGCACTGGAAAAAAAACTGCAGTCTGCTTTCACAATCTGTTTTTTGAAGAGTAGGAAATGTAGCGATAGAGAAGCATTTCCATTGGCTGGTGTCTGCAGGTTATTATTGATTATTGCTTTGTTTTATTGGTTATTTTGGGGGATTTAAGTACTTGTAATTTGTGGGTGGACAACTCTCCTTATTATAATCCATCTGTGATAGGGATGCTGTCTTCATAACCTAACCTGATTGCTGAGTGCCTAAGGCAGGAGTAAGATTCCTGGTGTTGGTGTTTCTTTCACGAGTGCTGGTTGAAGTGGTTGTGTGCGAATGTGTCACAGGTGTAAGTGAAGGGTGGTTTGCTGTGTAGACAGATTGTGCCCTTTTGTCCTGCTGTCAAGCCTCAGTACCTGTAACTTGAACTTTGGATGTCCTTGATGACCCAGGTTGCCCATTGTTTGATTTCCTTAAAGTTTGTAATTGAGTCAGTTATGTGAACTGTTGCATTCAGCGACTGTTTTCTACCTTATGTAATAAAAACCCTTTTTTAATTGTAATAAAAATTCTTTTTGTTTATCTGTGTCTCCTGCCAATGACTTGTGAGCTGACCAGTGTTGCTTAAAAAAAGGGGTAAATGTATTTAATAGATGTCCCTGGGCCAGACCCAGGGTGGCGAACTTTTGTCCCTTTACTGCTTCTGCCACATATATATATTTATATGTGTGTGTGGGGGGGATAATGCACGGCCAGCTGTGAATTAAACCATTTCTTAACCCAATCAGAATTGAGTATTTAGACAGACCATCAAATCACTTTAAGTAGTTACATTATAATGTGCAAATTCACACACCGTGTATCTTTAACTCTGCCTGAATTTTCAGGGTGCCTGTCTTGATATCACTGATCTTCAGTAACATCCTCAATGACTAAAGAGCAGCAGCATCATGTACCTGTATGTGTAGAAGTTTCTGGTGTGTTTGTAGTTGAGGGATCCTGGGAGTTTGGGACTGGTGTCGTCGTTTGAGCTTGTTCTGTAGAGAATGAATGTTAGTTCAGATTCATCATACTGTAGAACAGGGCATCTCTGAGAAATCATCTTCTATACAGTGTTTTCTGAACTACAAGTCATGTTTTTATCATCTGAAACATGCTAACATTTATTCAAAAACATGCACTAACCTCAAAAAAAAGCAAAGAGCAGACACTTCAAACTAAGCACTTCAAGCTTTCAAGCATATAACAATCATTTCTAGCAATGCTAACTTGTTTAATATCTGTGACAGTCAGCGTGAGCATTCGAGGCATATTTCCAAACACATTCTCCTGTGAATCGATGCTGTTTTAAGAAAAAGCTTCTTTAATAATAGTTCAGAAACCAAATGTTCCTCTGCAGCTAATGATTAATTCATTGAAATGATCCATTCTGACTGAGAGGGACGTAAGCAGCTTCAGTTTCACTTTAAATACCTTTTTATAGGTTCGACATGTCAAATAAATGTTGTTTGCAGTGAATTCCACTGAAATTTACTAATTTTTCTGTTTTTGTTCAGTAAAATATGGAATAGTGCAAATATGTGGACAGTTTACACCAATAAAACCAGTATATTACACACACAGACACATTCACTTTAGCTTTGAACACTGTGTTAATTATGAGGATCCTTGAAAACATGGTTTACTAGAAAGTGTGAAAAGCCCTGACATAGAATATGACAATCATATTTTAACTCAGATCATAACATTACATAAAAAGTTTAAATAATTCCAGCAGAACTTCTTGACTGTAATATTTGGACATTAGTTGGCAGCAGTGCTTTGAGTTTCTTCTGTCAGACTGAACCAAGCTTTGTTCTGCTTCAATATTACTTACAGTCCTTAATATTACTCACATTATGAGGATCTGAAACTGATAGAGGAGATGTTTTCTCACCTGATCTCTTGACAGTGATTGTGACTGAGGTCTTGAGTTCATCTCTCTGAGTAACATTACATCTCCACTCTCTGTTGTGATCTTCATTCAGGAGTGTTGTATTCTGAGAGATGATACAGAGATCTGATGAGGATGATCTCGTCGGTTTAACACCGGCCTGATTCACCCAGAACAGATGAATTCTCTCAGAACTGATCCATTCATCACAAGAGACTGGAGGATATGAATACAGCCGACAGGAGAGATCTGAACTGATCTGAGTCTGTGAGGATGAGACTGAAACACAGAATAACACACACATCACACACTCTTCAACCATCATCAGAGATTAAATCAAGAATTTGACATTTTTAAACTGAACAAATAATCATAAAATTACCATGAAGAACATGCAGATAAACACGAGCGTCAGGTCCTATTTGTTTTCCACCCACACCAGTCCATTGTTGGCAGGTGTAATATCCATAATCTTCTGTTGAGATGTTCGTGATGTTCAGAGAGCAGTCAGACTCCAGACTCAGTCTCTCATGTCTCTCTGTGCCTTTCCTCTCTTTCCCTAAAGCAATCAGTTCAACTGTTCCTGAATGACTGCCTCTGTTATAGTTCCATGTAGTTGAGTTGCAGTCATGAAGAGCATCATGAAGAGCGTTATTACAGGGCAGACGGACATCTTCACCAGAACTGATGAACACATGAACATGATCCTCTCCACTGACACCTGAAACACAAGAAGATCTGAGTGATCATTATGATATATATTAATAAATGAATGACAGAAAGCAGAAGGTTCAGATCAGTCTTTTTCAGCAGTTATTACAAACACACTCTCCAGAATAAACTCTTGTTCTTCATCAGAGAGCTGTTCAAATCACAAACACACTCTTCATCAGAGAATAATTGAGAGATGTTTGAGAGTGAATCTGTCTAGTTTGAGTGTGTTCAGGAAGAATCAGTGTGTTCTGTATCAAACACAAGAAGAAACTCTTTCTCAGACTGATTGCACTGAATGTGTTGAAGAGAAAACACAGATGTCTTTACCTGTGAGAAGTGAAGAGAGAGCGATCAGTCCCAGCAGACACAGATGACACTCAGACATTTTCTCTTTCTCTTCATCATTTGCTCTCAACTCTTTCTTTAAATACTCTCAGCTCCTCGTGTGGTTTTAACTTCCTCTGATCTGACCGACTGAGTGTTGAAATGACTCTAGAGTTGTTATTTAGTAACATGATGTCAGTCGTAATGGAGAAGTGAGGTCAGCTGGAGCCGATGTAACCTGCAGTGTTTCTGTGTCCACCTCAACAGGTCAAGATTATCCCTCGAGACCCGAGCGCTGACTGATGCAGTGTTGTGTTGAAACCTGTTCCTCTGCTGTTTCTTAAGACCTAACCATAACCACTAACCAGACGCCACAGCGGTGGTGAAACATGTTCTTCAGTGAGAACTGATTACTGTTAACCTCTCAACACACATTTACTCTGAACACGATCTACAGGCCGTTCTTCACATTACTCGTAGTTTTGCTTCTTTCTTTCTAGACAGAAAATCATTCAGTTATAGAAAACTGATCAAACTGGTTTGTTACTGAAAAGGTTTCCGCTATCAATCACTTCCTATGATTGTTTTCACACTGAGAGAAATAATACCCATAATGCCACAGTGGATCAATGCTGTCTGGCGTTTTGAAAATCTACTTTTTCAAACTCTTCCAAAGACTTTCAGTAAAAGATGATGGGTTTGTTGTTAATTGACCAAACTGTGAATGTTTTTAACACATCATCAAATGTGATGACATGATGTCAGAAGTGTTTGTTCTCTGCGAGTCTTTCAGATGTTGACTGATCTTTCGTCTCGTCTCGATATCCACACTTGAGAGTGAATGTACAGGAATTAAAACTTTGCCCTTTATGTTCATTTAACTTGAAAATACATATAACTTCTGTAATTTTAGTAAATATATAATCTGTTTGTGGGAACTCAGTCAGTTTGACCGCACTGGTTTAACACACACTGATCTGAGATCATCTCTGAACACTGTTTAGACGGACGCAGTGAATTCTCACACATTCACACAGCACTTCCTCTTCTTTCTTTAACTGAGTTCCTCAAATCTTTCCTTTTGTATAAATGTTTCCAAAAGTTGCTGCAAACCATTTACAAGTTCAGTGTTAGTTTCCCAGGTTCAGTGTCTCTAGTTTATTTTATGTGAAGCAGGGCTCCTCATCCACACAGATGGCTGTGTTGTTCAAGTTAACTCAAAGACATTGATTAGTAGATGGAGGTGAGCTGAATTAGAGTTATAGAGTGACTCTCTAGGAGCAGGAATGAAGCACCTGATGCAGCTCAAGCACAGATCTACACACACTCATCTCTGTGGGTTTATATGTACCCAGCTGCTCTCAGACCTGTTCTGGAGTCTCCTCAACACTGCACACTGCCTGTGTCTGGCATACTTCCCTACTATATACAATGGTAAAAGCAGCAGGCGAGCGAATGAGTGTGTTTGAATCTTTTGTGTTTATAAAAGAGTAGGCGAGAATTGCACTAATTCTCATGAGATTCGGACGTACGTATATGTTATTTGTGTTTTAATATGCATACTCATCTACTACATAATAGAGAAAAACTGTATGTGAAGAAAGAAGTACGTTTAAAAACCCCAGTATTCATAAAACAGTAGTCAAGAAATCCCTGTTTGTCGTACTCCTTCAGCCCAGATTCTGAAGGGTTCATCGATGGATACTTTTCAATCCCAGAATGCCACACGAAAGGGATAAGTCATCATTGAACGTGAAGGAGAGCAGCGACGAGGGTGCTTACAAAGGTGAGTATTATAAAACAAAACACAGTTCCCTTGTGTTAAAATCTCATTTGTTTAGCTACAAGGTGTACAGTATTGTTCAAAATAATAGCAGTACAATGTGACTAACCAGAATAATCAAGGTTTTTAGTATATTTTTTATTGCTACGTGGTAAACAAGTTACCAGTAGGTTCAGTAGATTGTCAGAAAACAAACAAGACCCAGCATTCATGATATGCACGCTCTTAAGGCTGTGCAATTGGGCAATTAGTTGAAAGGGGTGTGTTCAAAAAAATAGCAGTGTCTACCTTTGACTGTACAAACTCAAAACTATTTTGTACAAACATTTTTTTTTTCTGGGATTTAGCAATCCTGTGAATCACTAAACTAATATTTAGTTGTATGACCACAGTTTTTTAAAACTGCTTGACATCTGTGTGGCATGGAGTCAACCAACTTGTGGCACCTCTCAGCTGTTATTCCACTCCATGATTCTTTAACAACATTCCACAATTCATTCACATTTCTTGGTTTTGCTTCAGAAACAGCATTTTTGATATCACCCCACAAGTTCTCAATTGGATTAAGGTCTGGAGATTGGGCTGGCCACTCCATAACATTAATTTTGTTGGTTTGGAACCAAGACTTTGCCCGTTTACTAGTGTGTTTTGGGTCATTGTCTTGTTGAAACAACCATTTCAAGGGCATGTCCTCTTCAGCATAGGGCAACATGACCTCTTCAAGTATTTTAACATATGCAAACTGATCCATGATCCCTGGTATGCGATAAATAGGCCCAACACCATAGTAGGAGAAACATGCCCATATCATGATGCTTGCACCTCCATGCTTCACTGTCTTCACTGTGTACTGTGGCTTGAATTCAGAGTTTGGGGGTCGTCTCACAAACTGCCTGTGGCCCTTGGACCCAAAAAGAACAATTTTACTCTCATCAGTCCACAAAATGTTCCTCCATTTCTCTTTAGGCCAGTTGATGTGTTCTTTGGCAAATTGTAACCTCTTCTGCACATGCCTTTTTTTTAACAGAGGGACTTTGCGGGGGATTCTTGAAAATAGATTAGCTTCACACAGACGTCTTCTAACTGTCACAGTACTTACAGGTAACTCCAGACTGTCTTTGATCATCCTGGAGGTGATCATTGGCTGAGCCTTTGCCATTCTGGTTATTCTTCTATCCATTTTGATGGTTGTCTTCCGTTTTCTTCCACGTCTCTCTGGTTTTGCTCTCCATTTTAAGGCATTGGAGATCATTTTAGCTGAACAGCCTATCATTTTTTGCACCTCTTTATAGGTTTTCCCCTCTCTAATCAACTTTTTAATCAAAGTACACTGTTCTTCTGAACAATGTCTTGAACGACCCATTTTCCTCAGCTTTCAAATGCATGTTCAACAAGTGTTGGCTTCATCCTTAAATAGGGGCCACCTGATTCACACCTGTTTCTTCACAAAATTGATGACCTCAGTGATTGAATGCCACACTGCTATTTTTTTGAACACACCCCTTTCAACTAATTCAACTAATTGCCCAATTGCACAGCCTTAAGAGCGTGCATATCATGAATGCTGGGTCTCATTTGTTTTCTGAGAATCTACTGAACCTACTGGTAACTTGTTTGCCACGTGGCAATAAAAAAATATACGAAAAACCTTGATTATTCTGGTTAGTCACATTGTACTGCTATTATTTTGAACAATACTGTATATGGTTTGTGTAAATCCACTTTGGAGACGTACATGTGCTTTCTGGAGCTCTGCTGTTCTCTATACATCATAAAACATGTTTAATTTTTTTTTTACAAATATACTGTAATGTTACTGGGTAGCATCTTTACACCTTAACAAATCAACAGTTTACTCTACAGTACAGTATATATATATATATATATATATATATACGCTCTTTAAATAACAAAGTAAAAACATTGCTTCAGACTTTATACCAGCTTTGAGTTGGTCTATGGCGCAGTCTAATTTCAGCTCCTGAACACACCTCTTTTTTTAGATCAGCCACCCATGGGTGCACAAATGGGGACAGATGCATTTGCTAATTAAACGATGTGGCGCTGGACGGGAAAATGTGAACGGTGCCGGACTGAAACTAGCAAACACACTTGTGCTGCGCCTTGTGTCGCTTGCGCCGGGTGTATGATAGGGCCCTTAAAGGTCACGTTTTTCATGCTTTTTTGAAGCTTTGATCGTGTTTACAGTGTGCAATATTACATGTGTTCATGATTCGCGTGTAAAAAAGAAAAAACAGTATTTTTCACACAATTCACCTATCTGTATACTGCTGTTTTCACAGTCATAAAAACGGGCTGATGTCTTCCTTGTTCTATAAAGTCCCTCCTTCAGAAATACGTAACGAGTTCTGATTGGGCCAGCGCTTCCTGTGCTGTGATTCGCCAGCAGCTTAGATCACGCTGTCCTCTTGGAAACGTGATTGGACTAGTTTTGAGAAGAAGGTGGGCAGTAGCACGTGCTGAAGATGTACTTATAGCCACAGGAGCGTTTTTACTGACCAGATGCGCATGAAAACCGCATTTGTTTTTTTGCACAGCCCTAACATTTAGTTAACAAAGCTAAACAGTGTTGCCCTTTGTGTAATAAGTTACAGAAACTGTTAAACGCACCAACTTGAATAATAAAATACACTTACCTGTTGTGGTCCATAAACAACGCCTTCTCCAGACAAAGAGGGAACTGCTCCATCTTTCAGGAATAATCTTTGTGTGAATCCGGCATTAAACTGATTGAGATTGAGGAAGCTGTCTTCAGCAAAATGTGCAGCACATAGTTTTACATGTGGATTATAATTTTCGGGAACCGAGTTAAACATAAATTGTAATCATTGATCTCCAAGTACAGCGTCCCTGGGAAGCCCAAACAAAGATGATTGGACTCCGAGATGAAAATAACAGCGTTTCTATGACACGGCGACAAACACAAACTCAGTTCTTCCTCTTCTCCGTCGGAGCACAACAAGACCACGCCTCCTTTTTGTGAATTCATGTGGACAGAGGTTAGTCAAAAAACTGTTTTAGTGACGTCATTACTGCAGGAACTAGATGGATGTAGTCCAAACGGTTCGTTGTTGTAGGTGAATTCTGTTAAATAAAATATCTCGCTTGGCATTGAACTTTACAGATATTATATATACTCTAACATTAACATTACACATTAACTAAAGTTTAAAACATGGGATCACGAAGAACAGGACCTTTAATGTTAATGTTTTTTTTTTGTTTGTTTTTTTCGCAACAGATAAATAATGTATATAACTTCCTCTTTTAGTTTGTTTGTTTTTTATTCCAATGATCGATCAATTTGTGGAAAATAATTCAGATAGGAGGTCTCTCTAAAAGCGAATAGCCTTCAAGAAAAATAATTCTGAAGAGACTCATCAAATCATCAGTTGATTTTGTGGCAAAATATTTTACAGTACTTGAGTATTGTCTATTATTGCATATAATTATTAATTCTCAGAAAGCAGATATGGCATTTATTGCAAGATTAGTTAAAACATTCACAATGCACCTGCAGACTATTTTTCCAGGCATGTTTTTCATCAGTAAAGATTTCTTTAAATAGTGTATAAATCTTGTCAAGTCTCATTCTTGTGAACCCTGTCTCGTGTCTCATCTCAGATTGTTGCTTTCAGTTAGGTGTTGCTTAAATCTGCTTCAACATGTGTTTACACTTATGTTTGATTACTTTTGCATTATAATCTGGCCTGTCATTACAGCACATTTATTATTATTATTATTATTCTGTTCTCTAATTTAATTTTCATAACCAGGTGTTTTTGTTTTAAGCATTAAACTCACAAAAAATTGTAACATTTCTCTCAAACAATTGTTAAACTCTTTCAATTTTACATTTTAAAACATTTCAAATGTTTGCTTAAATGGGTTGTTGCATGACATGACATTTTTTCGCTGTCACAAGATAAAAAACTTAAATAATTAATATTGTCATTTAAAATGTTTTTGTCTTGCATGGAACCATTGTCATAAAAACTTATTTGTTATTAGATTTATTATTATTATTAAAAAATTGTTTAGTTAAATCTCAAAGTTGTCATGGTGTGTCTCAAGGATGTTCAATAAATTACAAATTTTATCAATTTAAAAGAAAAGCATACAGTTGATAAAAATACCTCAGCATAATTTTACAAGATTTTTTGAATCCATATATTTCTAAAAGCATATGAAGGAATCGATACATTATGACACTACAATCTTTGTCCTGGTGTGACACTGTATCCTGTTATCAAACTCTATAGACAATTTTAATTAGTTGAAGGACCAGGAATTTTTTTATTGTCAACTACCCAAATCTATTTTCCCATCTATATCTTGAAAGAGATATATATTGAGCACAGGCTGCGCTCCGGCTTGAGTCGGCTGCGCCGTGAACGCCAGTCTGTGGAACGCCGTAATCATATACTGTAATGTTTATTGATGTTTATGCTGAGCACAGCTAACTGATGTCACCTCCCTGACCTGCTCTCTCTGTTGTAGTAATTAAGATTTCTTTTAAATATGTGAAAAACAATAATGAACACAAGTTCTGCACAGAGGGTTTATTCCTAACATGAACTAATTATAGCAGCCTTTAACTGGCTCAACATGATAACCAGTC
>NC_068383.1:28916975-28950482 GCF_023724105.1 Carassius gibelio | reverse complement strand
AAGCTGATGTACAAACTACTATTGATTTAATTCAGCTTAAAGAGACAGCCCCCTATAATTATTATAGAGCATTTTAATCATAAAGGCTATGTGAAAAATATAATAGGACATAAAAACAGCAATGTGGAAAACTTGTACAAAAAATAAATGAATAAATAGTTCTGCTGCTTTCATTTTCTGTAGATTGTCCTCAACACTGCAGATGTAGGTCAAGATGGGAGAGGATACCTCCCTTTGAAGATGTGGATTTACTTTTAAAATGTATTATATTTAGAAATAAGTTTAACATGCACAATGATGATGCATCAGCCAATGTGTTATTACACTAAAACTACACTCTGTTATTGTTATAAACAGTAACCTCAATAATTACAAAAAGTAACAATAAGCACTAGTAAAAACATGACAGACACAAAATCACATCAATTACATCGAAATCTCACAAATGCCAAGTTCTGTCATGAAACTCTAGATGGTGCAGGCTGATGGGTTGTTAACACATCTGATGATATTCACAGAATTAAACATATATTATAACATGTTAATACATATGCTTCTTGTGCAGCAGCAGTACAGTAAATACTCACAGCATCGTATCGGCATATGTATTGGCAGTAGCAATTTCTTGTACTTGTTTTGCATCAGCAACAGCAATAATCTACAAGACCGGCATTGACCTACAGCAACAGCAATTCAGCGGTAGCAGTGTAGAAGATGTATTCTGCCAAGACCAAATACATTTGCTGTCATATCCATTACCATGCTAAAATCTTGAAAATAAATAAATATTAATCTTTAAATTTACTAATAACTGTCCAAATCTATGTTCTTAATTCACACATATGTAGCAGATCACAGTTGTTCTCAGTGGTCACCGTGAGTCAGCACTGTTGCTTTTTTGCATACTGAAAAATATATTTTCAAGTCTAATCGAAGATCTTTAGATTAATGAACCAGAGCATCAACTGTAGAGTGTATACATAAACCCAGACTCTTTTGGATGCACCAATTCTCAGTTTTAAAAAATCCTAAATGAGTTAAACTACTGAAATATTTTAGCAGTGCTGAATGACAGAGGAGTTTTAAGAGAGGATTTGACAATGACAGATTGGGGAGCTGCATTAACACAAAGTTGCAGTGCAAACTGCTTTTATCCTCCGTTACCATGGTTACATCAGGCAAAGTAGTTTGGTATAATTCTGCCTTAAAATCATACAGTGATTATGTTTCTGGCCAAAATACCAGGAACACTAACTTCTCTCTACAAGTTACAGATACCATGTCAACGATCACACTATTTTCACTTTGTATCATATTTTGTCACAAAGCTGCTGCTACAACAGTGTATTGATCCATGTCAGTATTGTGTACACAACACTGTAACCCAGTTCAAATCCAAACAGAGGACTTGTTTGAGTCACTGCCCATGAACAGCACCTTAACGCATGGTAGATTAATTCATGATCAAATCTGCAGTAAAGGTATGTGTCGGCTTGCCATGTTTTTAAGAAGCAGGCAAATTTCCCTCTCTGTGGAATGAGGCAGCTCTAGTTCTCATCACCGCACACTGCTTATGTATAAGGCATTGCTAAATAATGCATGACTGACGTAAACAAAAGAGCTGAGGGCTCCTATGGCCAAGAGAAAGATGAATGGCATTATTTCTCCATAATTTCCTCTCATAAATCCAGTCCCATCTCAGAGAAAATTACAATATGCTATTGTGTTTTTATGATTTATGGATGACAGCCAGTAATACAGACATAGTGATGGTGAATTTGAATGCACTAGAATAATTCACTCTTCCCACCTGCTGTTAGAATGTAAACACAAGCTTTGTGGCGTCAAAACAAGAAACGTAACTGAGTCTACTGTCTCGCAGGGACTAAGAAGGCTTTAAAATGGGAATATCATTCTACATTAGAGTAATTGTGAGATGAAGTTTAAAACAACAAACAGTTACATTATGAGATGTAACCCGGAGGACAGTACTGGACCCTTGCTGGATCCTCAGTTTCTGTTTGCCTAAAGAGCAAACAGGTCTGTGGACGATGCAGTCAACATGGGACTGCATCATGTTCTGCAACATCTAGACAGACCAGGTACTTATGTTAGGATGCTGTTTGCGGATTTCAACTCGGCTTTCAACATCATCATCACAACACTCCTCCTGCCCAAACGAACTCAGTTCTCCGTGCCCACCTCCATCTGCATTGTGGATCACCAGCTTCCTGAAAGACAGGCAGCAGCTAGTGAGGATGGGAACACTCACATCCAGCACCTGTATAATCAGCACTAGGGCTCCTCAAGGTTGTGTTCTCTCCCCATTGCTCTTCTCCCTCTACACCAATGACTGTACATCTAAAGTGTCAAGCTCCTGAAGTTTGCAGATGACACCACACTCATCGGCCTCATCCAGGACAGCAACAAGTCTGCTTACAGACAGGAGGCTAAGGAGCTGGCTGTCTGGTGCAGTCTCAACAATCTGGAGCTCAACACACTCAAAACAGTGGTAATAATTGTGGACTTCAGGAGAAACCCCCCTGCACTCCTGTCACTCACCATCATGGACAGCCCTGTGACTGCAGTGGAGTCATTCAGGTTCCTGGGCAGTACTACAGTTTCTCTCAGGACTTGAAGTGGGACATTTCCATAGACTCTATTGTTCAAAAGACCCAGCAGAGGTTGTAGTTCCTTCGTCAGGTGAGGAAGTTCAACCTGCCACAGGAGCTGCTGAAACAGTTCTACTCTGCCATCAATGAATCCGTCCTCTGCACATCAATACCTGTCTGGTTCGGCTCAGCTACCAAATCTGACCTCAGAAGACTACAGAGGGTAGTCTGGACTGCTGAGTGAATCACTAGTACATACAGTATTGTTCAAAATAATAGCAGTACAATGTGACTAACCAGAATAATCAAGGTTTTTAGTATATTTTTTATTGCTACGTGGCAAACAAGTTACCAGTAGGTTCAGTAGATTGTCAGAAAACAAACAAGACCCAGCATTCATGATATGCACGCTCTTAAGGCTGTGCAATTGGGCAATTAGTTGAAAGGGGTGTGTTCAAAAAAATAGCAGTGTCTACCTTTGACTGTACAAACTCAAAACTATTTTGTACAAACATTTTTTTTTTCTGGGATTTAGCAATCCTGTGAATCACTAAACTAATATTTAGTTGTATGACCACAGTTTTTTAAAACTGCTTGACATCTGTGTGGCATGGAGTCAACCAACTTGTGGCACCTCTCAGCTGTTATTCCACTCCATGATTCTTTAACAACATTCCACAATTCATTCACATTTCTTGGTTTTGCTTCAGAAACAGCATTTTTGATATCACCCCACAAGTTCTCAATTGGATTAAGGTCTGGAGATTGGGCTGGCCACTCCATAACATTAATTTTGTTGGTTTGGAACCAAGACTTTGCCCGTTTACTAGTGTGTTTTGGGTCATTGTCTTGTTGAAACAACCATTTCAAGGGCATGTCCTCTTCAGCATAGGGCAACATGACCTCTTCAAGTATTTTAACATATGCAAACTGATCCATGATCCCTGGTATGCGATAAATAGGCCCAACACCATAGTAGGAGAAACATGCCCATATCATGATGCTTGCACCTCCATGCTTCACTGTCTTCACTGTGTACTGTGGCTTGAATTCAGAGTTTGGGGGTCGTCTCACAAACTGCCTGTGGCCCTTGGACCCAAAAAGAACAATTTTACTCTCATCAGTCCACAAAATGTTCCTCCATTTCTCTTTAGGCCAGTTGATGTGTTCTTTGGCAAATTGTAACCTCTTCTGCACATGCCTTTTTTTTAACAGAGGGACTTTGCGGGGGATTCTTGAAAATAGATTAGCTTCACACAGACATCTTCTAACTGTCACAGTACTTACAGGTAACTCCAGACTGTCTTTGATCATCCTGGAGGTGATCATTGGCTGAGCCTTTGCCATTCTGGTTATTCTTCTATCCATTTTGATGGTTGTCTTCCGTTTTCTTCCACGTCTCTCTGGTTTTGTTCTCCATTTTAAGGCATTGGAGATCATTTTAGCTGAACAGCCTATCATTTTTTGCACCTCTTTATAGGTTTTCCCCTCTCTAATCAACTTTTTAATCAAAGTACGCTGTTCTTCTGAACAATGTCTTGAACGACCCATTTTCCTCAGCTTTCAAATGCATGTTCAACAAGTGTTGGCTTCATCCTTAAATAGGGGCCACCTGATTCACACCTGTTTCTTCACAAAATTGATGACCTCAGTGATTGAATGCCACACTGCTATTTTTTTGAACACATCCCTTTCAACTAATTCAACTAATTGCCCAATTCCACAGCCTTAAGAGCGTGCATATCATGAATGCTGGGTCTCATTTGTTTTCTGAGAATCTACTGAACCTACTGGTAACTTGATTGCCACGTAGCAATAAAAAAATATACGAAAAACCTTGATTATTCTGGTTAGTCACATTGTACTGCTATTATTTTGAACAATACTGTACAACCCTTCCTTCTCTCCAAGAACTGTATTCATCCAGAGTTAGCAGAAAAGCTAAATCACCCTGGACCCCTCACATCGAGCACACTGCCCCTTTGAACTGTTGCCATCTAGACAATGCTACAGAGCTTTGAGCACCAGAATGGCCAGTCACAGGAACAGTTTCTTCCCTCAGGCAATCCATCTCATGAACACTTGACAATAACTGTGGAACACACAACACTACTTATACACTCATACACTTACTTATCTAACACACACATACAAAACTGTCTATTGCAATTTACCTACACATATTGTCAATTTGTATATTGTTATTCCTTATTTACTTGTTCTATTTTATAATTTTTTTTAATCTGTGTTTTTGTTCTGTTGCTGTCATTCTGTTGCACTGCAGAAGGATCTGTCATGAAAAGAAATTAATTGTATGTAAACATATCCAGCAATAAAGTTCAGTCTGATTCTGATTCTGATGTAAAGTCAGAATTACAAGAAATAAAGTTGCAGTTCTGAGATTTAAGTCACATGAGAGATATAAAATCACATTTAAGCAAAATGATTGATGGAAGGCAGAAACAGGCTTCCATACATTTGTTAAAATACTGGATTTAAAAAAAATACAAAATACAAAATATTGATAATAATAATAATAATAATACAGTAACAACCTCAATTGTGCTCATTGCTGATGAAATAAATATCATTGCTAGTTTTACTTGATCTTAGTGCTGCGTTCGATACCTTAGATCATCACATACTCATGTCTGTCGAATGACTGTTGAATGCACATAAAGTGACTGTCACCACTGATAAGCTACTACTAAATATTGTAGAAACTTAATTTTCTGTAAAGTTGCTTTGCAATGATTTGTATCATAAAAAGCGCTATTCAAATCGACTAGAATTGAACCTGTAATAATAATAGACCAATGGGTGACCACTGATTCACATAAAATGATTTACTCAACAGAATTATTCTCAAGAATCTAACATTACTGCAGCCTGCAAGCAAGTTTTATTCAATTGAAGCAATATCTAGCCAATAAAATACTTCAGAGCATAACTTCAAATATGTATGTTCATAAAAAAACTTCCATAACCTTTTTATGACAAGAAAAATGATTGACAGACAAATAGCGTTTTTGATTCGATAAGCTCCATAATATTTCCAGGCTTGTTGTTTTAAATTGTTGTTTTTGTTTTATAAATTCCCTTATATTTCCAGTCTTCCCATGACCATGAACATGGAGTGGAGAAATAAAGAAACAAAATTACTGACAGCAATTCCTAACAGCAGGAAACTGTTTGTTACTTTCAGTCAATTTGAAAAAGGAATTTATGCCATGTTTCTCCAAGGTCACAATCCAGCCATGTAAAGAGTATGACTGGCAGGCTGTTTATTGATCAATGAAGGGAACAACGGCGGCAGGTGTGCTGAAGTCTTAAATAGTTTAGCTTAATTTGGTCAACCGGAACTGAGAACACTTCTGTACTCTAAAAAATTTTGGATTTGTATTTATTATTTTAACCTAAAAGCTGGGTTCAGCCTGTTGGCTAATTTTTTGGGTGATTTTTTATATTTTTACACAGGTGCTGGGTAGTTTTTCTGTAACTCAGCTGCTGAGTCATCCCGTCACATACCTACCCCCGGTGCTAGGTCAGTGTAACACAGTGTTGGGTAATCAAACCAGTTAAAACTGGATAAATTTGTCAGTGTTTATTTTGTGTTCAGTCCTGACAGAAAACTTGACTGAAGGGAGACTTCCTGAATTAAATTAAGGTATTAATTATCCACTGCATTTCAGAAAAGACATCTCCATCCACATGTTTTGTGACCATTCATGCACACTGCATGCACCCCAGCGGTGAGGGTTCTTCAGCAGCATGTCCCTCCTTCCTCCCAGGTTTCGGCACCAGTGTAATGGAGTTCAAACTTCATAAACACGGGAAGAAGGAGGCGGGAACTGGCGGACATTCAAAATCAAAGTTTTAATAATAAAATAAACACAAACCAGCGCAACAGCCCTTCGTGGACGACTGCCACTCACCAACAAAAAACAAACTATATAAAGCCCAGGCCTGGTCCTCTCTCGTCCCTCACTGTCATCGTTCCTCTTGCTTTTTGCGAAGCAAGGCGCAGTGCAAGTGTGTTTGCTAGTTCCACTCCAGTAACCAGTAAACAGTTGATTTATCACCTACATTTTTTTACTACTAAATATTTTTCTCAAACTCATGTTGATACAAACCCCTATGACATATTTGCTTATATAGAACACAAATAAAGGATTTTGTGAAGATCATATCTGCTCTTTTCCATATAATAAATGTGAAAGGAGACAGGTGGTGTCATGCTCCAATATGATGCTGTAACGTGCTGCTATCGGGGGAGAAAAAAAAATTGAACTCTGGTCTTTCAGAGTTATTGTTGCTTGCAAGAAGATGACGAAGCAGCTTGAACAAGTGTCGATGAAGACTAAGGATGAAGGATACGTGTCACTCAAATCTTTACTGAGGTTCTCTTTTAGAAAATAACTTCGATTTAGAACTGTTGATGTTCTGCAAAAAATTACATTAAATGAATAGCCTTGGAATTAATAATAAAAAAGCAATAAATAAATGTCACTACAAAGGGCTAAACATGAACAAACAAATGGATACTTAACTTCTTGGAGTCACTTAGAAACAACATAGGAGAGACTTAAGGGTTGCACTTTATTTTACAGTACGTGTACTTCCATGTACTTATAGTGTACTTACAGTGTATTTATCTAAGAAAGTTCTGGTAATACAAGGTAACTACATGGGGTAGGGTTAGGTTTAGGGGTAGGTTCAGGGTTAGTACCTAGTTATTACATAGTTATTGTAATTACTATAATAAGTACATAGTATGTACACGGGGAACAGGACTGTAAAATAAAGTGCTACCGACTTAAGAGTGAACAAAAGCAGTTTAAATAAGTTTAAATAAGGCAAACGCAAGTGAACAATTATCCTGATTAGCGACAAATCTAGAACTCTCTGGGAACATTTCAGCCATCAGGTGGTAATGAGGAGTAACCACAATTTGTTAATAAAGATAATGTCTATTTGAAAATTTGCTTTGAGGTTTTTGGATATGTGAGCTCTAGGGCCAATGAAGCCGGCCAGTTCGTTTGGAATTTGCCACTGGGTCTGATGTCTCTATAGTGTTTAAACATTAAAATGTAATTTGTTTGGGTTAACTCTAATGGTCAGTCATTGGTCTTAATCATTTTTTATTTTTTCCAGAGCAAGTAGTGTTGGCAAAATCTCATAATGTTATATCTTATAAAACTTTAATGCCGTTTATCATAGCGTTGCCTTTGTACTTTTTACAAAATTAAAGAACTTTTATTGATGGCTGGTGTTGTTGTTTATTAAATATTATTATTCAATAAATAATAGTTTATATAAAAAATAGTAGTATTTAATAATAGTATTTAGTACTGAGAAATGGGGTATGTGTTTGTGATGGTGATTTTGTTACATTATTCCACAATTAGATGGTGACAAGAGCTGTATAAGCAAGTCAGCAGTTAAGACTTTAATATTGAACGAGACTAAAACTTATTTTAAAACTTATTTTTACTATCAGTAACACCTTGTAAGATGGAGCCACCAAATGCACTAAGCAGCACTGTCATTGGATTCACCTTTTACAGTTGAAAGAGTAGTACAATAAAGATATTGCTTTCTTCAGCGGACATTCAAACTAATGTTTTGTTCTGAATATGAGATTGAGCAAAAGAAATATGTATCAGATGAAGGTTATAACACTTGCTCAGTCCATTTCTCATAACAATCTACATTATACACACAATGTACTGTGAGTGTGATACTGCTCATAAATCTCTGTCACACTGGTTTTTGGGTTTTGCTTCTTGTTTAGATTTTCTTGTCTTTTATTTTGTATTTTATTTTCTTGGTTCCTGCCTTGCCATGTAGTCATTCTGTTCTGTCTCATTGGTTCCTTTGATGTATGTCTCATTATGTCATTGGTTGTTCTTGTCATGTGTTCTCCTTTACTGTATATATATATATATATATATATATATATATATATATATATATATATATATATATATATATATATATATATATATATATAACAATAAATAAATGTGACTACAAAGGGCTAAACATGAACAAACAAATGGACAGCGCTATGATTTCCACAAAGCAGAAAACGCGGACGGAATCTCAAAATCCAGTCATGAAAATGAAACTTACATTTTAATATGGACAGTCTTGGAATTTGTCAAAGTTAGCATAAATTAATCAAATCAAATCCCCATATGGACCGGTATCTGTAAATGTTAAGCCGTAAAAGTTGGTTGAAATATGAATCCTGCATGTTCTGGGAGTCTTTGTGTGAATGAATGTATAGCAGAAGACGTGCGGGTTTGTTTACTACAAAAACTGAAGCGCGTGATGCTTGCACTAATTTCAGCATCTGCCGTCTCAATAAGGACATAAATACATAAACAACATCACCAGAACTGTTCTGAGTCAATTCACAAGCATTTTACCATTTCATTTGAGTAAAACCAGTGTCAATTTAAAGGTATTCACGTCAACCCGTCAAAATAAAAGTTAATTTTTACATAAAGGTTTTGTGCTAGAAATATTAGTATTATTTAGTAGAATGTATGTGATACTGCTACTACTATTTAAAAAAAAAAAAAACTTTTTAAAGAAATAAATCACACAATATTTCTTCTATGTTTTAATTTTAATAGCAAATCCCCTTTATTTACCAAAAATATTTTGGTAAATAATTTTTTCTTTATTTACAAAAAGACAATGTAAATGTGGGTGAAACTTGTTTTATTATAATTCTTTAAATAAAACCTTGAGAAACAAAACAACCATACTGATTTGGCAGTCTTGATAAACAACCAGTAAAGGAAAAAAAATGCATGACTGTATTTCATTTGCTTTTGCAACGAGGTTCCATTTAATTTAACATAAAATGAAACATCAAGAGGTGGGCATTTCATTATTTATTAATGCCTCAAAATCTCCATGATATCATGAAATTTCATGATTTTTATTATTATTATTATTATTATTATTATTATTATTATTATTATTATTATTATCATTACTGATTATATGATTTAAAGTGTAATAGTTGCCTGTCATCAGATCCAGACGGAAGCTGCAGAGTGAAATTAAAGGTGTCATGACATGAGAAACCAAATTTTCCTTGATCTTTTGGCATAGAAGAGGTTTTTGTATGCTTACTACATCTTGCAAATTACTTAACTTAAAATGTCCTCACAATAAAAAAATTATAATAATAAAATAAAATTAAACATTTATGTAATAACCCTCGAAATACAGCAGTCAAGGCAGACAATTGCCTGGGGTCCCGCCTTTTGTTATACTGTTGTAGTGTCCTTACGAAAAGTAACCATGGATTTACACACACAAAAAAAAGAGTTTTTTGTAGTTAATTGATGGTTTTACTGTAATAAGCAGTGTTGGGAACATGACTTTAAAAAAGTAATTAGTTATAGTCACTCACTACTTGTTCCAAAAAGTAACTGAGTTAGTAACTGAATTACTCTATAATAAAAGTAACTCGTTAGCAGGGAAAGTAACTATTTGCGTTACTGTAAAAAAAAAAAAAAAAAAAAAAAAAAGTTGCTACATGTCAGAGAATTTGTACTTTTTTTCAGTTTTCACAAGTCAGTTGAAATGAGTAGAACAGACAGGTACATAACTTTCAATATTTATTGCACGTCAACAGACAGCAAGAGTTTTATCACGCACTTCAAGTATTATCTTTGTAAAAAAAAAGTGTTTTGGGCCAATAGCTTTGTAGATGTGTGTCACACATTACATGCACGTTCTTGCCTTTGACCACAATGAATTTGAAGTAGTGCTTATATCTTCACCTTGAAAATGCCAACTTTTCATCGGATTGCTCCTGACTCGCTATCTCTGCTGCGAATCTCTGTGTAGCTGTTGCGTGTGTCTGTGTGTGTGTGTGTGTGTGTGTGTGTTTGGCGCCGCTGGCGCAGCCACGTGTGCCGGCATGTGTGTAAAAACACTGGCTCTGATTGGCTACCTTGAAACACATGACTCTGCCTTAGCCAATCACAACCGCTTATCTCGTCATTAACCCAACTGCTCACTCGCTGTGTGAGCCAGGGGTCCGTTCGGATTGCATAGTTTATTAAATCAATGCATAGTAACGCACCGCATTTAACGTTCAGTAACGTTAACGGCGCTGTAACGACGGGAAAAGTAATTAGTTAGATTACCCCGTTACTGAAAAAAGGATGTCGTTACCTAACGCCGTTCTTTTAAACGCTGTTATGCCAAACACTGGTAATAAGCCATGGTTCATTTTAGTACTGACCACATTAATTAAAGTTTGTTTTATGCATTCTTCCACAGAAAACTGAGGTATGGATGTAACTGACATGAAACCCCTGCGATCAAAACAGGTAACTGAAGTAATTGTATATGAATATAAAAGGTATTTGATACGAAACCCATGCAATCTGGACAGGTATCTGAAGTTACTGTATAAGAATATTACAGGTATTTGATGCAAAACCCCGGTAGCCCTGTTCCTCATGTACATACTATGTACTTATAATAGTAATTACAATAACTATGTAACAACTAGGTACTAACCCTGAACCTACCCCTAAACCTAACCCTACCCATGTAGAACTTTCTTAGATAAATACACTGTAAGTACACTATAAGTACATGTTAGTACACGTACTGTAAAATAAAGTGCAACCAAAACCCCTGCAATCAGGACAGGACAGGTATTTGAAGTTACTTGCATATGAAGATTAAATGTATTTGACACAAAACTCCAGTGATCAGGACAGGTATCTGAAGTTATAACAGTAATCTGACATGAAACCCCAGCAATCAGAACAAGTATCTAAAGTTATTATAGTAATCTGACATGACACCCCAGTGATCAGGACAGATATCTGAAGTTACTGTATATGAATATAAGACATATTTGACATGAAACCACTGCAATCAGAACAGGTATCTGAAATTACTGTATATAAATATAAAATTTATTAGACACAAAACACCTCCGATCATAGACAGGTATTTAAAGTTATAACAGTATGAATTTAATCTGACATGAAACCCCAGCGATCAGGACAGGTATCTGAAGTTACTGTATATCGAAAATAAAAGAATTTGACATTTAATAAAGCTGGTTAAATTTGTCTGTGTGCATGTGTTTGTGTGTGCACCTGTGTTGGTGATGCATTGAGGTTCATGAAGAGTGTCTGGTTTGTCTTATTCTATTTTGTGAGTCATGGTGTTTATTAATTTAATTAAGTTCTCCCTTTCATTAATTATGTTGTGCCATTGTCTTGAACTGTGTTTTCATTTTTTGATTGTATTGTTGCTGTGTTATGCCAACTTGGCCTTATTCCCTGCTGGTAAGCCTCAGCTCCTACGTTAGGACAGTGTACAGAGAGTACAGCACTGTTATTTGTATTCTGAAATAAATATTGCAGAAAATAAAGGCTTATTTAATTTCAGCTACTTTACATACATTATAATACATACTGTATTAAATCATAAACACAACCATTAAAAGTTGGTATGTGTTACTCATCATCGCTGTTCCACATTTTAGAATAAAGGTACAGTTTAAAATTAAATCAAAATGATGAAATGGCACAAATTAAAGTAGTTGTAGAATGTGGCTGTTTTTCCTTCTCTTTCTGTTATAAGTGTGATTGATTGTCAATTGATGTGTGCCCTAACTGGTTCAGCATCAGTCACTGAAACTCATATTGTGTGATCACTATCCATTATAATTTATCTGCAGTGCTTAAAGAGGTACCAGCGAGAGATGAAAACTGCTTCCTTTATGTACTTTTCCTTTATGTACCTAAAGAGTCTTGCTAACTCACCTCAGTGCCTGAGGCAGCCTGACCAGCCAGCTGGATCTCGGATCACCAGTGCTACAGACTATGTACAGCATGACTCCTACAAATATTTGATATATTTTTTGAGGGTGTTCAGACTTATTTCAGTTTAATGTCATGTGTGAAACCTTTTTTTTTATCCTCCAACTTCATAGAGAAATACAGTGTACATGGCATCATTGAATGTAGCCACAGAAAGCATCAGATGAGGTGTCTGGCCCCAGATTTACACTTCTTTTTTCTGTTGTGTTCTTGTGGTAAAATCATTCAAGGCATCAGGTTATGCTTTTAATGCCGTATACATCTGCCATCCATACAATACACTATAGCTGTGTTTTTCAACCACTGTGCAGTGGCACTCTAGTGTGCCGTGACAGGTTGTCAAGTGTGCCATGGAAAATTATCAAAATGTACTGTCTCTATTATAAATCGTTATTATTATTATTATCATCTAAAATAACATCAGTGTTATTGTTCATCTTTACGTTTGTTTGTGGGTTTTTTATAAATATTTAACTAATGAAAAGCATTCAGAAGATCTTGTTACAAAACCTCATAAATCCAAATGAAATGCTGTGCACAGTCTGGAGACAGATCTCTGCTGGTTCACAATGCACGGGAAAATAAAGAACAAGTAATAAGTACAGCATTTTCTTTACTCAAGAAACACTATGACTATAAATAGCAAGGCTATTTGTGTGTATGTGTGTGTGTGTGTGTGTGTGTGTGTTTGAAGAGCGGAGAAGATTCTTAGCATTTGTCATCTAGGTGTAGCTTATAGGCCTATACTGTTTTATAGCCTATATTCTATGCATATTGCTTTATCTTTTATATAATGAGATGTTGGCCAAATGTATTCAACAACAAAAAACTCAATGTTCATTTATCTACAATAAACTTTATGACCTGTAATTTGATGAAAATGTAATGCAACACACTCACTGCCTCAGAGTGCCTCAAATACATATTGCCATCATTAGCTGGTCAGAACCCTCGTAAGGCCATTTGAGCTTGATTTTCATAAAATGTTAATATCATTATGGCACATGCAAGTGTCCGATCATATATAGAGCAACAATACAAACTCTGACAATGCAGTGTTTGATCATGATATATATATATTATATATGTTCTGGACATAAGGTCTCCGCCCGACATTGACAATATGTAAATTTGATGTTTTATCATCACTACATGTATACCTGACTTGGTAACACTTTGTTTTAAGGACAAAATTTTAGCTGTTAATTAGTTGCTAATTATCATGCATAATGAAGGTTCATTAGTACTTATAAAGTATATATTAAAACCCCTTTACTTGCAAACATCGCCGACGGCCCCAGTTTATTAATGTTTCAATTTCACAGCACGTTAAACATCACTCTCTTACTTGATCTGGACAAACTGTGCATCAGTTTAAAGTTTAAAGACTCTAGCTTCGATATTTGACCAATATTTTGATAAAACATTGTTGCAGTGATAGTTATTTAGTAATTTTTGTCAGGAGTGCAAAATAATAAATCCTTAATATGCCACATTTTGAATAGAACTTCACCACTCATTCATATTCAGTCACGTCTGCAGCGGTTTATTTGTGTTCACATAGATTCACTGAACAGCGTCAATAAGGATTTATAGACCAAAGATGAATATCTGCGGAGATATATGGATATATTTAGTGATGTTTACTCCATATTTCTTCAGACAGAATCGTCATTTGGATTCATTTTCCAATGATTAACGCGATCTGATGATAAACAGGCTCTCCCAGCGATCTGTGTGTGTGTGCAGTTCTGTGTGCTTGAGTGTGTGTCAGGCAGACTCCAATTGGTCCTTCGCCTTGTCAATCATTTGAGTGTCATAACCGGACACCGCCACATCGTGTCACATGCTTCCTGTACACTTCCTGGTAGTTATCTGGCCAAAATAACAGTGATACACCTCTGTACACACGAAATACCCGAATAATAAACCCGTGATTACGATAGCAAAGCTTGGTATGAGATTTTCTTGAGATCTGAGGCGTTTTTATAAAAATAATTTTTCTTCTCTAAAAACACACATGACATGGCCTTAGAAAATATTTCATAAAATTCAGTTTTACAGATTCGATTATAAAAGTTTTGGAAGACTTGTGGCTTTAGCTACACTGTGTTTTTAAACTCATATCTTACATCAACAATTTTTTAAATACATTTAAAAAATATGTTTTTAATATTTTTATTTTTGTTTTTATGTATGAGCTTATATATCTCTCTCTATTATCTGATAATAAAGAGTGATTCTGATTCCTGAACAGTAAACTTTGAAGTGTCAGCTTTGTGAACAAATGTTGATTATGTATCTAGT
Source organism: Carassius gibelio (assembly GCF_023724105.1). Lineage (NCBI taxonomy): Eukaryota > Metazoa > Chordata > Actinopteri > Cypriniformes > Cyprinidae > Carassius > Carassius gibelio. The sequence goes on along the minus strand of NC_068383.1, from coordinate 28,935,685 downwards.
TAAAAAGAATCATGAGCAGAAACTTTTTTTTTTATTTTGGGTATGTCATTTCTGTCTCCATGCCAAAAATGGTAATGGGTGCAGGTCTGCATGACAGTATTTTAGATCCCTGAATCCACCTAATACCTAAACTAAAAACTACCTCACTAACTATTAATAAGCAACAAATTAGGGGTTAGTTCAGGAAAACTCTTAATAGTGAATGTCTTTTCCCCATTCTTAAGTGTTAGCCCTGACTTAAGCTGAAGTTTCACATTAAATATCAGTAATGCTTTTATTATAATATTGTATAACATTTATTTAATATGCCATTTGCTGTATTTCAGTGCTTAGAGATGTGCCAGTTTATCAAAACCATGGATGAAACAAAATAAATAAATAACAACAACAACAATAATACACTTGTTCTGGTCAACCATCTATTGAAACTCATGGGCCCCATGGATCAGGTAAGGCTGAAATGTGTTGCATATAAGCCCAGTATGGCATCTTATGAGCTAGCTGTAAAATTAAAAAAAAAACACAAACCTGAACAGATATATATATATTAAGGTAACGTTTAATGTTTTAAATGCCTTTAATGACCTTCTTTAAGTACTCCAAGCAGGCAGTCAATCAAAATACAACCTCCAGCAAAGAGACAACTGGGAACTGAAAAGACTGCAATTTAAATTAAAGCAAATGAGGCTAATAATGGTAAACACCTGTGCAGATCAAATGAATCATAATGACAACTGAATAGTGGCAGGAAAACCAAACAAAGAAACACATGAACTAAATAATACAAACTAAAAGTCCATGAAACTGAAACTAACTGAACATGACAATATGCTTATTTAAACATAATTTAACATAATAACAGATAACACTGTTTGTTCATGATACATGAAGAGTGAGGTAGGAGGTCGAGCAGAAATTTCAGCACCAAAGCCATATCTGTCCTCTGTCAGAAATCCTTCACACTGCTGTAAATGAATATACTAAGATTGCAGTTCTGACTCCACTTCTTCTTTAAGTGAGCAAGTGGTATCGCCACACCTTCTGTCCTTGAAGCACTTTTCACACTAATAGAAACTGGTCAAGAGATTGTCAGAACCTAGAATCTATGACAATGGTTAATTCAATGAAGATGGGACCATTGTTGACATGCAGTCATACTGAAAAGAAAAATCACAAATTATATATCTCTAATATCTTTATCTCTTTAATATCCTGTTTTTTTTTTTAATTAATTAAGATTAAATAAGAACATTTGCTGATATTGCCTATATAGTACATTCAATTTATAGTTATATACCCTTATGTATGCCAACAACTGTTAAGTCAATTATTATTTATTCTAAGGAATTTTAGTACAAACATCTGAGACAAAGTTAATACCAAAATGAAACGCAATTGAGAACTTTATTATGTGGAATAAAAATGTTTGCCATAACAATGTCTGTGTAATTTCAGGCTTTGTTATCATCGCAAATTTGAGCAAAGATTCAGACATTATTGAGATCTCTTCTAAAAATATGTATTATTGTTTAAGTCTAAATTATTGGTAAAGCAGACATTTGTCTTTCATTAAATCTCATTGCTGTCTTGGAACTGCCATTGCTCTCATTGCTGTCATAACAGTTAAGAAAATAAAGAATCACTTTTTTTTGTTTTTCTTTTTTTTTTTCAGCTAAACAATACAATGCGTTACTCACAAACCCTCTGCAAAAAACATCAAGCTAATCTTCTCCAACAAGGACAGCAACACTGATGCGGCAACTATTTTAGCATTCAGTTGTGTAATGTAGCTTGGCCTATATATCAAAACAGTGCATGTAGTACATCGCTTAACTATGATGGAATCCGGCCAGCAAGGAAGCTCAATTTCAAGATCAGACAAAGCATCATTAAACACTCATTTCCAAATATGGAGCTGATATAAAGACTAGCACTTGGGAAGTGATAATAATGAGAGAGACACATTTAGTAAGATAATTACAGCCAAAAGAAGAAATAGTGAGTGAGATGGTTTGCAATATAATCAGCCAATTTGATATTTTGACAATTTGAGTTTGATATTTTAAGTTTTAAAAGTTAAATAAATACACTGTGCTCATCATTTGCTCAGAATGTGGAATGATATCCATGGCAACAGTAATACTGAAGTTGGTGACAAAAATTGGAGACTAACACTGGACATGAACATGCTTGTGGTGTAATTTAAGGACACATAAATATCAATAAAACACAACAGACTGTCAGAAATATGCTCTCCATAATCTCAGACACTTATATACTATTAATTTTATCTTAATTATTTATCAACATTACACAATGACAAGAAAATTAACAGAATAGAAATAGAATATATTGTTAATGCATTCCGAGGTTTGTGATGATGTTTCCACCAAAAAAGATATCACTTCCTGCATGTTGATGCCATTTAGCACCTAGCTTTTGTTACAGGAATATTACAGAAAACCACAAGGATGAGAGTCTAAACTGTGGATGTAAGAAAAACCCATTAAATTATATTTAAAGGATCATATGATGTTTTTTTTAAGATCATTATTTTGTGTATTTGGTGTAACATAATATATTTACATGCTTTAATGTTCAAAAAAACACATAATTTTTCAAATACTGTACATTATTGTTGGTCCTCTATGCCCTGCCGCTCTCAAACATGTTGTTTTCTACAAAGTCCCTCCTTCTGACAAGCGCAGTCTGCTCTGATTGGCCAACTGGCCCAGTGCATTGGTATTGGGTGAACACCACAGCACTCGTCGGAAATGAAACTCCCCTTTACATAACCACAAGCTTCATCTTTCAAAATAAATGTAAAGACATTTAATAATGTCCTTAGTTTTACCATCAGTTCAAGCCCGAAATGGTAACGCAGTGATGTGACAGACACAGTGATGTGTTTGCAGTACACAAGCCATAGACGGTTAAGTCAACTGACTCCACTGTGCGGCCGTCTCTCTCTCTCTCTCTCTCTCTCTCTCTCTCTCTCTCTCTCTCTCTCTCTCTCACACACACACACACACACACACACATGCGATGCGCACAACTCCTCATTTGAGCATTCAACAGCAATTACTTAAACTAATAACAAAACATACATACAGTAGCTGATTCAGAAGAGGCAGATTGTCATAGCAAAGTCAGAATTACCTCCTTCACGAAATGGTCGTCCATAAAATGCTTTGCTGTTCTGTTCTAAGTAATCTTAAAGATTCCTAAATGCATCTACTTTCAGAAGGCCAAATAAAGTGGTTTTGCTTTTGACTAGACACACACAGCATCTCCCTGACATGGCTGCTCCAAGACTAACTGCGATGAATGAAACCATGCCTTCTGTCCTTGCCTGAACATCTGGGAGGCATTACACAAATATTTCTACATAGTGATGAAGACATGTCATATGACATGGCATTTTAGAATGATTTCCGAAGGATTGTGTGACACTCAAGACTAGAGTAATGATGTTGAAATCATAGGAATAAATTACATTTTAAAATATATTCAAATAGAAATCAGTCATTTTTAATAATAGAAATATTTGACAATATTGATATTTTTGCTATATTTTGGATCAAATAAATGCAGTCTTGGTGAGCAGAAGAGACATAAAAAAAAGAAAACAAAAAATATCAGTAGTGTATTAAAACACAATTTCTAAAGTGCCTAATGACAAAATTAGTACAATATATTTGTATAAAAAAATTCAAATACTGAACACACTATTGAATAGGCTGTTACTCGTATTATTTTTGTGTTGCTGTCTGCTCTAACTCTCTCCCTCCCTCCCTGTGCAATAAATCCATGTCCATCTGTCTCTGCTCATTTTATAAATGTAAATTTACAATCGATATTGGTGTCCTTTAGAACAGCATTCTGAATGATAATAATAATGGGGTGCTGCTGAAAGCCTAACAGATAGCCTACTAGCAGTTTAATACTCAACTAGGTTAACCTGTTAATCCACACCTGGACGCCAGCGCACTGAACGCTCTTTGTTTGGACGTGTCTGTGTTTATGAATAGATTAAATGAAACGGGACATGACTAATATTTACAAACTATATATCATATATATACTATCTCTCTCTCTCTCTCTCTCTCTATTTATATATATATATATATATATATATATATATTTTTTTTTTTTTTTTATATGTCACATACTTACAGGTCACTTTATTAGGTAAACCTGTTCAATTGCTTGGTAACACAAATTGCTTATCAGCCAATCACATTGCAGCAACTAAATGTGGTGAAGACGACTTGCTGAAGTTTAAACTGAGCAACAGAGTGGGGAAGAAAGGGGATTTAAGTGACTTTGAACGTGGAATGTTTGTTGGTGTCAGAGGGGTTGGTCTGAGTATTTCAAAAACAGCTGATCTACTGGGATTTTCACACACAACCATCTCTAGGGTTTACAGCCAAAAGTCAAAAAAAGAGAAAATATCCAGTGAGCGGCAGTTGTAAGGACGAAAATATCTTGTTGATGTCAGAGGTAAGAGGAGAATTCAGAATTCATATTCAAATCTAAATTCTGCATTACTTCCTGTCTTTCAGAGGTGCCACCTTCTGATCAAATTTTGAAGGCAGTATAGATGTATCCTTCACTGCCTTTGATGTCCCACAATCCTGTGCGATCCATTCCATGATGGTTGAGCTAAAAAAAATAATAATAAAAAAAGATGGTATCTAAAAGTTGTTTCATGGTCAGTTTGTGTGTAAATGTATGTTTCTGACTAACTTTTTGCACTTTGATTAATTGTCTAGCAAAAAAAAATCAGTATTACAGTAATTAAATGTTCGTTTGGTTATCACAAAAACTAATTATTTTTTGCTGCAGATCATTAAATCGTTATGCTGCCTCAGAAGTCTGTCCGAAATCAGTTTCATGAGGTGCCTTCATGCAAAAACGCTGCCTGCAAAGTCATTGCCTTGTGAGGCAGCAAGTCAGCTGCCTAAGTTTTCGGATGCAGTCCTGAAGTGGGTGTTTCAGATATATGGAGACATACAAAACTTGCAGTGCTGGGGGTACTACATGGAGAGGTTTGAGAACCCCTGATATAAACGGTTTCAGACCTTGGCTCTCTTTACTATCTTTCCAGACTTTTCTTCTATTAGTTTTATTTGTTCCATTTATCAAAATAGTCTGATGCCTCAAAGTGCGTATATGTTTTTTGTTGTTGTTGGGTTTTTTTTTTCTCTCTGTTTCTCTCACTCCCCCTTTACTTCCCATAAGCAGGAGGTAATGGCTGCCATCTGATTCCAATGATTAGTGATCTGATCGTAGCAGGAGGGGAATCTGTGAAAGATTTAAGCAGCAGCATTATACAGTGCAAAGGGGTGTGTGGAGGTTTCAGTGTGAGACTTCGATTCTAAACCCAAAAAGCATTATTAGTTGTTTTGGTTGATACTTTGTTGATGGTTTTTTTTTTTTTTACAGTGTTATTGTGTTAACACTCTTGTGTTGACTGTCTACAACAAGTGATCTGTTGTTTTAGAAGTTATTGTGTTCATACCCACTTCTAATATTGTTTGTTACCTATTAAGCTTATATTGTTACTTTATTGAGAATATGTTAGAGTGGTAGGTGCCATTTTTCTTTGTCTTTTTTTCTGTTAATGCTAGTTAGGGAATTTTGTGTGTGTGTGTGAGGGGTGTTGTGTGTTTGTTTCTTCTTCACAGCTCCGTGCATGAACTGTGTTCCCATTGACATGGTCACTACACAGTGTTCATCGCTCCCTACTCCCTAAGCAGGAAAAAATCTGTTGAAGTTTACCTCACTTTGGAACATCGTCAGTGAGCAACATCTTCACACATGGACAATTGTGATATCATATAGTGCTGTTAATAAATACAACTTAAATTCATGTCTTGAACACTTCAATCCACTTTGAATGGAGCATCTCGGGTTACTTTACTTTAACCCTATTCCCTGAAAAAGCAGGAACAAGATGGTTGAGAAGCACTGGTTGAGAAGCACGTGTGTCATATACGCCAAGAATTGTCTTAACCTGTTAGCCAGCACTCCCCATTATGGGACTCACAACTGAAAGTCCCCAAACTTAAAATTGTAACAGTTCCTTACTTCAGTGTGTTACACTTATAATTTTGGCGTTTTTGGAAAGAAGACTCTATGGACTGTACTTTTTATCATTTGAGTAAGAAAAAAAAAATTAACTTTGTATGCCAATTACAGAACATCCTGAGATTGCTAGAAATGCAGCATTTACAATGAAATCTGGTCATATAGTCAATTATCACGTGCTGATGTGCTGATGGCCAGTTATAGAGATGGTAATAATAGAGATGCACCATAAGTCAATAAATCACACTCTATTCATATAGATGGTGTTCACATTGATAGCCGTGATTACACAGTAATAGCGAGCTGATTTGCACTCAAAAAGATGGTAATCATGCAGATACAGGCACATTCAACATAAAACACACTCACATATATTTAAAAAATGTTGAAAAATAAAAAAATAAAGAAAAAGGCGATCGCTAAGTTCTGCCTCCATCAGATGACAGGTGCATCGCAGCACGCATCACAAGCTGTCACGAGATAGCGCCAGAATTCAAATAAACAATCTTCCACCTATCTTTCATTTTTTTGTGTGTATCATTCCATTCTGCTTTTGACACTGTACGTTACAAACCATGCCCTTTTTTTTTACTACCAAGACGCAGTTTCTGAGCATAAGTTATTCCATAACAGACACAAAAAATACTGTCCCTGAAGAACTGAAACGTTAACAAAGGAATTATCATCCATATTACAACGTTATTGCTTCGTTGGACTAAACATGCTCCATGAAATTTAGTTCAGATGACCCTTTCTAATTAAACCGGGATTTACAGCTATGGATGGGTTTATGATTAGTTATTACAACGAATCTGGTATGTATTGCGTTTTTATTCTTAATGTTTTGATGTGTACTGCTTACACAAATTTAGCAAATACATTCTTTATAAGCTTTCCATTGAAAAACAGTGATCTGCAGTCGATGCTTGAGGCCTAGATCTTTATAATGATGTATAATTTGTCAAGATTAAATTTGTCCCATTTCATTTAATCTATTCGTAAATATTGACAAGTGCAAACAAGGGAAGTTCAGGACGCCCACGTCGGGGTGCAGGTTAAGAGGTAAAATAACCTTGGTAGGTGATGTCATGGATTACACACACCTGAAGGTCAGAAACACTGGCGGCCCCAGGGGGGGTCCTGGGGGTTCTCAAGACCCTGCCAAAAAACGCCTTGACCCCCCACCCTCTTCCTGATTATATATTTTTATATATATATCCGGGGTAAATATAAACAAAATTATCTTCAAACTACGCAGAATAATAATAAATAATAATTATTTTGACATTTATTCGTACACTGAATGAGAACCGTTTCTGCCGGACGCGTCCGATTCGTGAACCGAGGAGCTGATGATACTGCACATGTGTGATTCAGCGTGAAGCAGACTGACTCATAGCTCGTCTGAACCGAACTGATTCTTTTGGTGATTGATACTGAACTGATTCTGTGCTAGTGTTATAAGCGCGGGTAAACCGAAGGCTTGAATGAAGGGTAGTCATCGCGAATGACATTACATGGAGCACAAAAGAACCGGTGAACCGTTTTTTTTTTCCAACTGGTTTTATTTGATCGAATTGTCCGAAAGAACCGGTTCACTTGAGCACCTGCTCCTTTGCCCCTTAAGTGCCCTTTTGTCAAGGCAAAATTTCCTCGAATTTTGTGTAATAATAACATTCCCTTTTGTGAATGCCTGCCCACGCCCAATCATAATATTAGTACAATTTCTAAATAATAATTTAGCCGTAAATAAAATGACCAACACGATGATCTCCTGACCTCATCCAAACCGGGACGATTCCTCACGAGCATTTTTTAATTGCTAAAGGACATTTTCAACACTGTGGCAGCTGGTAAGTGGTGTTTCATTCTCAGCGAAGTGATTCTGATGTTTATTTACTTATTATTATTTTAAAAGAATGATGTGATGTGAGAACATGCAGATATGTTGTTTATATTGCTGTGTGTAGCCTGTAGTGTAGAAGTAACACTAGCGTGCTGTTTGAGGGAGAAAAGTTTCACAGTCATCGAGGGGTCTGGTCTTTTTTATGTTATTTGACTAAACTTTTATTATATTACAGTACTTATTTATTTTTTAACACATAGAGTGCTTTAAAAATAATTATCACAACACTGGTAAGGCTTATTCAGATGTTCTCATTCTCTGAATTATCATTATAAAAATAAAAACAATTCAGAAATGAATTAAAATATAATTATATTTTAAATGTGACGCAATTTTTTTTTCTACAATAGCAACAGTTTACCACAGCAAAACCACTTTAACTCAATAATATCTCTCTTCAAATAAATGTAAAAATATCAATGTCAATAAAAAATGCATAATATACCTGACATCAAAGTGCAGTGTGAAGGATATGAATAACAAATGTAGCCTGTCATTTGTTTACATTGCAAAGGTGTTCAATTTTAGACAACAACAACTACAACAGTAATAATAATATGAATCACTATATTCCAGTGTATCAGTTTTTTTATGTTTTGTATCAATATTTAAGGTGGATTTATTAATTAGGTGCAAGAGTAGTAGTGATGGTTAAAATAATAGATTAATGCTGAAATAGCAAATTGAGCCTTGTTCCTAGATGGACAGAGAGTGGAAAGTAATAGATCAAATGAGGAGATGGAGAAAGAGGAAGAAAAAGAGGGAAATGTAGAGGCACAAGTGACAGAAAGAGATCAGGTAACAGCAAGCCAGGAGACAGAGGCTGGTGAGAAAGAGGAAAATGTAGAGGCACAGGTGTTTTCTATAGTTTTTACTATAACCGCTGTTCTTAATTATTCTGTAGAACAGAGAAGAAAAAGCCATCAGGTTGGGACAATTTAAGACATTTCAGTTTCTAATCCCAGATCTATTATTATTTTAAACTTAAAAGTGTCTTCTCTATTGTTTCTTTTTCAAAACTGCATGAAAGCATTTGTAAAATATATTGCTGTATTGATATTTTGAGCAGGCCATTTAAAGCCTTATTCCATGTGCCCCTTTTATACTTTGAGCACCTGCCCCTCCAAAGGTCTCTGCACGGCCCTGTTCAGAGGGAGTGTCAGCCACGTTAAAAAAGTAAACCTCTTAAGTCATTTGTGGATTAATGCGTATTGGTGACGCGAACCATTAAAAGTTTGAGCATATTGTTTGCGAACTGCAATTGATTAATTAATTAAAAACAAAGTAGTTGATATGCTGTGTTGTTTTTGTTGTTTAGTAGCAGTAATATGCAATTATTACCCGTGTCCTCTGTATTTTTTGTTGGTTTTCATGAGACCCCCCTTGAAATGAACAGGACCCCCCATTGCCCCCCCAACCAAAATTGTCTGGAGCCGCCACTGGTTAGAAATAGACGTGATGCAGAAACTCATGTTAAATATCTGTCTGAAAGGATGTCTGGACACATCTACAGTGCAACATTGAGGTACAGCACAATATAATATGTTATACTCCATATAGCTTCATATACAAGTCAGAAAACTAAGCTTTTTTTTCACAGGCCTATCTAAAGGGTTAATGGTCCCACCTAGTGATCAACTGTAAAAATACAATTTTTGGTAACACTTTATAATAACTGCATGCTATTAATCATTAGTTAAGCATTAGGAAACAGTTAATTCATCATTTATACAACAGAATCAGATATAACCTTTTTTTTCTTTTTTTTAATTATCCAATAATGTATAGTTCTAACATTTTATGCAGCCTAAGAGTCCTACAAAGCTATTTTTATCAGAGCATGTGAGCAGAGCATAGCGTCACAAGAGGGTAGCATCATTTTATAATTTTACCTAGCTTTACTACACCATGCTACAGCACAAATATTGTAATTGCAAAAAGGAACGCAAATACAAAAAATAGAAATTTCCTGTCGGCACGTTATTTGAGCAGATTTTGCTTTTCTGGTGAGCATGAGCAGTACGTGAGCAGAACGCACCTTCAAAACACGGTTATTGAGGTCACACCGTGAAGGGATGACGGCAGGAGGGAGAGTGAAATTTTGGCACTGAACACTTTTGGGCGGTATATCGCACCATATATTTTCGGCTGTTTTACTGTTTTGAAATTTCTAGGCATCCCTAATATATTGATAAATATAATATAATATATATATATATATATATATATATATATATATATATATATATAAGAAAAATAATTATAAATTCTCCTAAATAATCACACTAATATCACAATCAACTCCTCTCTGGCATATAATGCTTTTCTATATGACTATGAAAATTGAGTCACACTGAAGGCATCAAGGGCTATTTGTCATGAAAATAAAGAAAAATCCCTAATATATTGATAAATATTATATATATATATATATATATATATATATATATATATATATATATATATATATATATATATATATATATACATATATAAAATTATTATAAATTCTCCTAAATCAAGGCATCAAGGGCTATTTGTCATGAAAATAAAGGAAACTCTTTGAATGAGAAGGTGTGTCCAAACTTTTGGTCTGTACTGTATATATAGCTGAAATTTGTGAAACTTGGTTCTTAATACTGTGTCTGGTTACCTGGATTATCCATGATTGTTCACGAGTCCCTTGTTTGTTCTGAACAGATAAAATGAGCACTGTTCTTCAGAAATATCCTCCATGTCCTGCAGATTCTTCAGTTTCCAGAATCTTTTGCATTTTTGAACCCTTTCCAGCAATGACTCTATGATTTTGAAAATAGTGAACAACCATGACAAATCCATAATATAATATAATTCAGGTCACAGACAGTACAAAGAACCAAGGGTTCACAAACTTTTGAATGGGGATATTTTAATAATTTCAGCATTTTTTTACCATTATTATTTTGTCTTGTTGACTAATGTAAACATATTTTATGTAAAATATATTACTCAGAACAGTACAAAATAATACAAAACAATAAAAAATAACATGCATTTTGTATGATCTCAGCTGTAATTTTGTTAAAATTACTCACATTTTCACAGATTCTGAAAGGGGTTCACAAACTTTCAAGTGGCACTATATATATATATATATATATTAGGGGCGGGACTCGATTAAAAAAAATTATCTAATTAATTAGAGGCTTTGTAATTAATTAATCGAAATTAATCGCATTTTAATCGCATATAAATATTTGACCAGAAAACAGTGAGAAGTAATTTTTTTTCACATGGATTTATAGTAACGTAGACTAACCATGTTCCGTACAAAACGATGTTCCGTACAGGTGACGTTTTAGCGCCGATTGCAGAATAAATAATTACAGTTCGTACATAAACTATATATCTGTGTCATCCTTATGTTTCTCTCTTTCACTCCCGATCTAAACAGAGACCAATCCGCTGTTTGTTTCAGTAATATTTGAGTAAGTTTACTCGTTGCGCCCACCGCGCTTGTAAATGGACAGTGGGGAAGATTTACTTCAAAACTTCAGCTTGGGAGGAAGACAACTAGAGCAGCGAAAATGTACATTTCTATTCCACTTATGTTTCTCACAGTACTACAGCCTGTATTAAATGAATATTATGTTATCACAAATTGTTAAATATATTACTTTTTGTTGAATAAATGCTTTGAAATGGGAGTGTTTAAGCATCGATTGCGGGCGATAACCACTTAGCGTCACCCTCACCTGAGACTGGCGGCAGAGATCTCTTACTTTATGAAGTTTTCACATTGGTTAACCTTTTTTTTTTAATTAATCAGTGCCCTTCTCGTTTTCTGCATCTTCAGAAAGATAAGGAAATTATGTTCTCTAACCTTTCACATAGTTCATGCTTAACTCACATGTCATAATTAATATCACGACACAATCATGCCTAACTCGCATGCGCCCTTTATTAAAGCAGCCATTAACTTGTATTTTGATCAAATAAAAAGGTAATAATCTTTGATATTTATTGGAATTATGTTTTCTTGCAGTTAAAATAAATAACAGCTCACTTTTGATAAGTTAAATGTCCATTTTCGCCGATAAAATCAAGTAATAAGAGCTGTACGGAACATCATTATAAGCCTGTACGGAACACCGTTAACCCCTATCATCTTCCGTACACTGGCGGAGGTGGTACTTTTCCCCAGTTTTCTCAAAAACTATTGGTCCTAAAGACATCAATCAAAGTGTAGACTGTGTAATAGGTATTCCCCCGGAGAATGAGCACACAAGCATGCTTGTATGTCTTTTTACAACGGAGGAGTGGTCACTGGCGTGCGGTGAATAGCGAAAAGTGTACGGAACATGGTTAGTCTACGTTATACCATTGAATAATGACTGAATACATAAGCTTAAGCAACAAAATATTGTTTATTTTTGTTCAACCAAGTCTAGCAGACCAGTGCAATTTTTGCCATGAAGTGTAGAAATAGCATATTTAGAAACAATTTAGAAATAGTACATTTCAGAAATTCAGGAAGCTTATAGGTGCTGGAACCTTCTGTAAAGAGTTTTTTAAGTAAAACACAATACTGTCAATTACATTCAGAAAATTGGAAACACTGACTATTAGAAAACATCTCTCTGTTGCTTCAGAGGCCATAACATACTAAGTCCAACTCTCAATAACCTTGGCCAAAACAATAAAGAGTTCAACATAAACTGTTGCACAAACAAAATAATACATAGTTCAACATAAAGTGTAAAGTCCACGTTAGCTGCTATATGTTTTGCGTTGAGGTGGTACTTGAGGCTATATGTGCTGCAGTGATATGCGGAGCGAGCGCTAGTTGGTGCTTCAGTATAATCGGTCCGCCGAAACAAATCCAGTGAGAAAGGTTCCGCTGTGCAAAAATGAGTTATTAAAAATGCGGGAATTTTTTTTCTGTAATGAATTAATCTTAGTTAACGTGTTATTTTTTGTGTAATTAATTAATCTCAATTAACGCGTTAGAGTCCCGGCCCTAATATATATATATATATATATATATATATATATATATATATATATATATATATATATATATATATATATATATATATATATACACTGTCAAACCCAGCTCTCAGCTCTCAGAGAACTACTAGAGCACAAATCTATAATATTTTATATAGGATTTCAAAATGCAGCACAACAGTGAACATTCAATATTTCAGCAGCTTTAGTTCTTGAAGGCTTTCACTATTGAGCATAAAAAAATAATTATTTAATTAATTGATTAAAAACAAGAACAGTAAATCTACATTACATGTAGATTTAAAAACTAAAATAAAAAATATATATATAACTAAATATTATTATTATTATTATTATTATTAACAACAACAACAATAATAATATGCCAATATTCCAATATAGAATGGAGACGTTACGTCAGAAAGAGACTGACGAATGTGATCTCAAGAGCCCAATCACCTTCAAGTGGTTACAAAACAAGCCAATGGTATGCCGAGTACCACGTCACCGAGACATTCCCTTTTAGTCGGTCACGTTCTACGTTACGTCAGAAAGAGACTGACGAATGGGGTACCTTACAAAATGCCACATGGCTGTCTTCCAGAGACCCGTGTGAGTGATAGCACCATGTCGTGTGGCCAGCACGAGTGAGGGCCTATAGCTTACACAGAATGCACTGGGTAGCATATGGCTACCTGCTCGTAGGAGGACTTACAGAAGGCAGGTATCCACCAAGGTGGTGATACACATGAACTCTGAGGTACCCAGCCCGCAGGGTGGAAGTTTCAATGACAGAGCTGGCAAGGGGCTTGCCAAGGGAAAGTCACATGCTGTGAAGAGACTCACTGTGGACATACAGACGTGGGATTGCCCGGAAGGGGAATCACAACACATGGAGGCACCTAGTCCCACACAGGGCTGACCGAAGGGGCGTGTACGCAAATGCTGGACATCAACAGTGCTGGAGGAACCCAGGGTTCTGTATGAGGAACTCACCTGAGGGGAATAGCGCACGCATCCAGTCTGCGGAGTGGAATGGCACAGCAAGCGGATTGACACCGAGCAGGTCCTTATTGGCCTGAAGGGGTGAGTACCCAGGAGGACACGGGCTCTACATGGAGATTATAAAATCTCGAAAATGTGTTAGGTGTAGCTCAGCCCGCAGCTTTACAGATGTCTGTTAGCGAGGCACCATGCGCAAGTGCCCAGGAGGAAGTGACAGTTTTCAAAGATATAAACTTAAGCTCTACTGAGAGCAAGGTTTCAAAGGGAGCCCTCTGTGAGGTCCCAAAAGGGGACTTGGTGAGGGCGAGATGGATTGAGCCTCCTTGCTCCTCTCAGGAACCTGATGATCAGACCGTGCTTCCCAAGAAACTTAACTTCAACAGGGTCATGGTGAGCTGAAATGGCGGCCACATAGACCTTGAGGGAGGAAGGAGACAACCTTCGTTCCAACCCCTCCTGAAGAAAGGAAAGCACTGACCCGATCTAGCATTTCCAGGGATCCTCACACCATGAAGAACACCAAGTGACGAAGAGGTTCCACTTCAAAGCATAGGCGTGTCTGGTGTATACGGCTCTAGCTGAAGTGATGGTAGCTACCACATGCAGTGGCATGGTACATATACCTTCTGTTACCCGTCCAGAACCCACACATGTAGGTTCCAAAGATTGGGACGTGGGTGCCAGAGGGTCTTTGAGAAAGAAGGTCCTTCCTCAGAAGAATTGGCCATGGAGGGGCTGTCGCGAGGAGTACAAGCTCAGGGGAACCAGGTCCAGCCGGGCTAAAAAGGCGCAACCATGAGGACCTGCTCCTCGTCCTCCCTGATCTTGCACAACGTCTGTGCAAGAAGGCTCGATGGGGGAAACGCATACTTGCACAGGCCCAGCGGCCAGCTGTGTGCCAGAGCGTCCGTGCCAAGGGTGCCCTCAGTCAGTGAGTAAAACAACTGGCAGTGGGAATTTGCAGAGGCAAACAGGTCTACCTGAGCATCTCCGAAGCGTTCCCAAATCAGCTGAACCGACTGGGGGTGGAGTCTCCATTCCCTGGGCCGAGACTGCTGCCGTGAGAGCTCGTCGGCTGCACGATTGAGCCTGCCCAGAATCTGAATGTCACGAAGCAACCTCAGATGCTTCTGACTCCACTAGAAAAGATGGCGAACAAGTTGCAACCCTGATGGTTGATGTACGCTACGGTTGCAGTGTTGTCCGTACGGACCAGAACGTGCTTGTCCTTTCAGCAGGGTCCCGAAGCAGTGCAGAGCAAGCCGTACTGCTAGCAACTCGAGGCAATTGGCATGCAACTGAAGTTGGGGTCCCGTCCAGGAGCCTAACACAACATGCCCATTGCAGAGGCATCTGTTGACACAAAAACATGTCTGGACACCGGTTCTAGGGGCATGCCAGAAATGAGGGGTCTGACCACGGGGTGAAGGTTCTGAGGCAGGCCGGAGTGATGGTCACTCGGAGTGTGCCCAGTTGCCATGCCCCTCTCGGTGTCTCCTCACTGTGGCTGGGGTGAAGGCAGCTGCTGTGGCTGAGCGGGAGTGGAGAAGGCCTCAGGGGGTGCCCTCGGCAATGAGCAGGCTGAGGCGGCTGCGCCGGCGGCAGGGTGGAGGCAGCAGTGGGCTGCCAGGGCAGGATGTGTCCGATGGCCTCAGACTGCTTCTGGGAGGCAGAGAACTGCTGGGCAAAGCTCTCTACCGCGTCGCCGAAGAGGCCATCCTGGGAAACCGGGGAGTTGAGGAGCGGAGCCTGATCAGACTCCCTCATGTCTGCCAGGTTTAGCCATAGGAGGCGCTCCTGGACCACCAAAGTAGATATCACCTAACCCAAGGAGCGTGCAGTGATCTCCGTCGCCTGGAGAGCGAGGTCCATGCAGCTGCTTGAGTAGCTTGGCCTGGTAAACTTGAAGGGAGGCCATGGTGTGCAGGGCATAAGTGGCCTGGCCCGCAGCTCTGCAAGCCTTGGCCACAAGCATGGATGAGAACTTACAGGTCTTGGAGGGCAGCTTGGGACCACCACGCCAAGCGGAGGTGCTCTGCGGACACAGTTGCATCACAACAGAATGGCCCGAGGAGGTTGGCTCATCGGGGAAGCCCACATGGTAACCCTCAGATCACCCTTGCCACCAGCCGAAGTAGCCCTCTTACGAGAAGAGGAGCTAGAACAGGGTATGGCAGAGGGGACTCTATACCTCTTAAGATAAACAAGTCTCGGTCTTAACACAGAGATGGTCATGTCCCCGCAATGAGAACATGAGTCATACACAAACGCAGTCTCAGCGTGCTGAAAGCCCAGACACGTGACACAGCGATCGTGGCCGTCATGGAGAGCAATATATCGACTGCACCCAGGAACACACGGGCGAAATGACATCTTTAAAAAGACGCAAACTCAGCCCGTTCTCTTTTTGTCTCAGAGGAAATAGCTCTTTTAGGTGCTGAAGTGCTCAGAGGAACGCTTTAGCTGACGCAAGAAACCTAGATGAAACGCTGAATCGTGTGGTCACACTAACACCAGTTGATTCATCTTTAACCACTCCAGTGAAAGCAGCAAGCGAAGTGCTCGGCTCCGAAGCGAAAGCTTGAATGCAAGTTGCTCTAGATGCTCCTTATTTACCCAGTCTGCGGGGCGAAGCTAGCGATGCAAATTCCGCAGACCAAGGTACTCAATGTACCATTGGCTCATTTTGTAACCACTCGAAGGTGATTGGGCTCTCAGACGAGATCCCATTTGTCAGTCTCTTTCTGACGTAACGTAGAACATGACCGACTGAAAAGGAACATGTCGTTTCTAAAAAATCCTATATCATTGATTAACAATCTCAGAGCTCAAGGTAGATCAGTCTTTAAAGATTTATACATTGTTGTTATTATTGTTTATACTTTAAAATCAGTTTCCCTATATATGAAAAATTAAATCTGATTTTTATTCTCAGAAGACCACTGTTGCATTCTATAGGTCCCTACAATCTGTAATATCTTGGGTACTTTACATCTAGTGTAGCTCAGGAAAGCTACAGCAATACAGAGTGAAAAAACATACAGCAATACAGAGTGAAATAATATATGCACTGTTGTTTTAACTTTTCTTTTTTTTTTTTCTTTTTGAATGTATCAGTAAATAAATAGTGAGAAATTTTCTGCATTTTCGGATCACCAGTAAATTCTCTTTCTAGACTGGATGACTTATGACAAACTTTAGAATACAATATTTTGAAATGATACAATCATGAAAACATGTTCTCAAGGTGTTTGGAGCTGCAGACAGTTTCCCCCACCTCTTTCTCATACCCAAACTGATCAAGCCTTAACGTCTGCAGCTTTAGCATTCTGGAACTGAGGATCTGTGTACTGTTAACAGAGGTTGACACCACTGCAAGAGGCTCATTATGTACACAATGAACCGTGGTGTCAATTCCATCCTTGAACTCTGCAGCAAAGTCAGGAGGAAAATGGTTTGACTCCAGTTCATTGCACTCAGAAACCTGTTGCTTCTCATCATATTGTTGCTGATCCACACAATAGAGAAACAGCAGAAATTAGCACACATCTGTCATTTTTTTCTTTTTTTATGCAATTTCTGTTGTCTTGTTCAAGCCAAGGCAATTATAGATGAGAAATTTGTTTTCTGTGTCTTAGAAAAACAGCATGGTTTCACTGCCAAGCTGGCCCTGTCTTAATAATAATAATAAATTATTAAATGTAAATGATTGAATGTAATAATAATAATAATAATAATAATCAGCATATTTTACACCTACTTTTCTTCAGTATTGTGACATTTCCAACTGAAACAGAATATTAAAGGGTTTTATTTTAGAGCACCTTGCTCTCATAGTACATTGGAATTAGGGACACACTGCTTCATTGTGAAATAAAAGCAATTATCTGTACAAACGAGCATTGGTGGTCTGTTTTGCCCCTTTTTATAAGATGTAAAATAAGTCTCTGATGTCCCCAGTGAAGATTTAGCTTAAAATCCACTCACTAAGAGATGTTTTTATAGCTTTTAGAAATTACCACCTTTAGGTTATGAACCATAGTACAGTAGTGTATGTGATGTCGTATTTTTTTTCTGCTGTAAAGTTAGCCCTTTTAACATGGGGGGTCTATGGGATTGACTCCCTTTTCGAGCCAATCTCTACCAGCCAGTCGATGAATTGCCGTTTAAGTCACTTCCATGTTGGTTTCAAGAGAGAGACCGGAGGGTTGTCGCTTGTTATGAGACAAAATGCTGTGTTTTTGTGTTTGTCCCTTTAAATGCAAATGAGCTGGTGCCTCCAGCCTCCCTTTTCAGAAGAGGGAGGAGCTTTAAGATCTCATGCTCCAGCAAACCAATGCTGGCCTTTGCAAATAAACATTTCACTATTAGTACAAGCCTGTTATCTTTACTCCATTTAAAAGTCAGTTATCTGATTTTACTGTGCATAATACGTAAATGCGTGTTTATGAATTACACAGACAGGGAGCACAGTGTGATAAAAATAATGCCATAGCTTGTATCATGGTACCTTTGTGTGCTATCACAAACTTTATAAGTTAATTCAAGTGGTCGACTTCACACTGCATTCGTATGCATTTTTTTAACTACCACATTCCTATTTCCAATCATTCTGGTAGCACGTGAAGGCAGAATCAATGAAAACAGACAATGGTAGCATTAGCTTTAGCAAACTGATCCTTCTTTCAGAAGGAAACTTTGCTCAACTCAAGCA